>NC_057801.1:845571109-845748392 GCF_018294505.1 Triticum aestivum | reverse complement strand
TGGGAATATTTCACCTTTCTTCCGCGAAGGTGAGACTAAAATATGACAAACGTGAGAGTACCCCCACCCCCACCCAACATGAGGCCATCGCCTCGGCGTGCACAGGCCATCCACCCAACCAGGGGCAATCAAGGCCTCGCTGCCGCCCACAATGGTAGCCACATAGGTTCTTCTGGTGGATGCCCTCTAGCCGACAAGAAGAAGAGGGTTGGAGGAGCGTGCCACAATGAAAAAATCCTATTCTCCCTTGAATGGCCTGCAGAGAATGATGCAAGAGCGAATCGCAGGATGGAACTATCAATTTCTTCTCTATGCTATGGTTGATCTTGCGCCATATCCTCATCTTGGTGATATCTAGTCCAGCTGGTAGAAAGGACTTTTGTAGCTTCTAACAAGGTATCTATCGTTTTTGCTGCTTACTGTTAAGTTGTGTGTAGATGAGCTGCTGTAGGATAGATACTACATTGTTCCAATCCTCTGTACCGTTGTTGCAGCCAGCTGCTGACCCTTTGTTTGTTGAAAAAACTGTATGTTTGTTGTAGTGATCGATGCACAACTTTGCCAAGCATTAGGCCAACCTGAGTGTGGGCCCCATCACATCCAAGATGATGGACGGTACCGGTGTTGTTTTTTTATGATTTTGCTTGCCTAGCCGCAACCATGGAAGTGGTGATGTCTGGCCTCGGCTACAACTGCGCAGGTGAGCTTCTTTGCACATGGTTCAAAAATTTAGAGAGAGCTATCTCTTAGTTGAAATCACCATTCTATATTTGTCCTATTTGCTGCTTGAATCGTTAAGTTGCGTATTGAGCTGCTGTAGGATGCATTCTCGTGCGCTATACTTTCTCTGTATGCAGCCACTTGACCATGTTTTGTTGGCAAAAGAACTGTTTGCTGCAGTGATTGAAGATAAACCCTGCCAAGTTGTCCAAATAAGCACTCCATGGATGGAATCCTGCAGTTGATCCATCCATCTCTAAGAGGAAGAAGCAGAAGAATCAAAGAAGATGATGATCTATATGAGCTGATGGGTTCGTCGGAGGAGGAGAAGGACCTCTTCTCTTCACCAATACAAAGAGCAACCACAACCCAGCACTCAAGCACATGTACCCCCCGATCCACCCCCCAACAAACCTTAATCTATCTTATTGTTACCCTGGGACTTGGAGGTGCATACATATATCATTCGAAATAAGGATGACCAGAAGTCTATAGTTATGGGGTTGAACGATGCATGGCTATGAAATTCAATGGTCTTCTTTTTAGATTTGTGTGTTCTGGTTTGACCATGGTTGTGATGATAAACACTTTAAGCAAACACTCCAGTTCTGCTTCTGAAAATTGATGACTGAAAAAACTGTTGTGTAAAATCAAGGGGGCCACGCCGCCCCTCGGCACCGCCAGCGTCAAAGACCCAGAGGGCCGAGCCTCCTGCTCGACAACTCCTCCCGCAACCACTGGCTCGGCCACCACAGCCATAGCCGACGGAGAAATAGGAACCAAGGACGGGACCTCCTGCCCCACAACACCTGCGTCCTCAACAGACCTCGCCCCACGCAAACTGAGCACCGGACTCGCAGAACCAGCCCTATCACACGACAACCTCGGCGGTGCCGAGAACGCCCCAATAGAGCCCAACTGAAGAGTGGTAGTCGGAACTGTGCTAGACGGCCCAACAGGGGCGGAGTCAGCATTATCAGACGGACCCGACGGTCCCATAGCCTTGTCCTCATTACTCTTTGCACTATCATCCTGGTCCCCCGAACCCCCTCCTCCCTCAGAAGTATCCATGGGATTATCATCCTCAAACTCATTGAATAGATCAGGATCCTCATACTGAACATCCAACTGATATAAAACGCCCGCGTGAGTCCAAGGCACCACGTCTGGCAAGAACTGAATATTGGCGACACTAACCAGCAGCCGTGCCACCCCATGAGCCCGAGTGAACTGCATATCCACCTGCTCGGTCCTACCAATCAAAGACCCCAGACTCCAGGTCACCAAGAAGCTGTCCAAAGGAGCAGACGGGGCACCAGAGAAACGAACCCAAATCTGAGTTAACGGCGTGCCCTGTGGCTCTTTCTTTTTCCACACATCAAATTCCAGCACAAAGCTAGTACCTGTGACCCTGCTCATACCAAACTTGAGAATCCTCACCTGATCCTCCTTAGACGGGAAATCCACTTTATATGAGTTATGGAGAGCTTAAGTAAGGACCACTGAAAATTACCCGGAGCTAGCTCTCTCAACTGTTGAATTATCTGTGCTTCGGTCAAAGGCCCGTGAACCACCTTCACCACACCGGGGAAGGACGTTTCCACTATGGGCGCAGAAGGCTCCGCAGACGGAGACTCAAAAAACATCAACTCCGAAGAACACCCTCCGTAAATCTGAACGGATGGTTTTGGCCCCAACATAAGAGGGTAGTCGGCCGCAGTGTGTTTACGCTTCCGGCACAGATCACATAACTCCGCAGTACACTGAACCAAAAAGTGACCCGGTTCCCCACAACGGAAACAAGTGAGCTTCTTCTTCTTAGCCGCCCACTTAGACAACTTGTCACTCTCGGCCTCGTCCGAACCATGCTCAGAAGCAGAATCGCCAGTCTGCATAGGCTCAGGCAGCGAAACTGCAACCAAAGCCTGCACCGCCTCCACCGCCACCTGGGGTAAATCCAATGCACCCTCCGCTACCTCCGTCACTGTAGCAATCCTTGCATACCGAGGGTGTTGTTGCCTCCGGTTCCCGCCCTGACCTCCACGAAAGCGTCCTCGGAAAGCACGGTTGTTAGGACCGGGCGCGCCCTCGACGAAACTTCCGGTCGGTCCTTGGAAACCCCTGTTATTATTGCCATTGTCCACCCAAGCATAACCTCGGCCCACTCCGGTTGATTCGAGTCCTGGATATATTTGACTAACTTTTATACGAAAAAATTAAATGCAAAATTGACTTCATTAGATCCATTGTGGAATAAATTTGTCATATTATATTTATTCGGTATTATAGATCTTGATATTTTTCCCATAAATATATTCAAGCTTTACAAAATTTGGCTTCGGACAAATATAATAAATCGAGTAAAAACAACCGAGGGAGGACATATATGCCTATGCAAAAGTATTTCCTTTTTTTACCGGTAGGCCTTTCCTTGTCTATATGTGCCTCATAGATGCAAACTCAAATGGCTAATTTCTCGATGCCTATGTATGCGATCTTTTTTGTGTGTGACTGTTGCTCACTGATTAAAGTCATGAATACCTTTTTTAATCTTTTAATCTCAACCTTTATATTAGAATCAAGAGATTGTGTATTTTTAAGGCACGTCGATTTTGATTATATTTTGTTTTGAATTAGTGACATATATTCCTCTTGATATTTAGATTTATACATCAATTCTTCGTTTTTGTTTATAAACATTTAGTTGTAATCATTGCATGCTGACACCTCAGTCTATCTTTTCTTGAAGACCAGTACTTTTATTTGTAGCTCAAACTTCAGAGGTAACGAGGGCCATCTGTCAGTGTCTACAACCACAAATCAATTGATAAAATAATTATTAAAAGAAAGTAATTAATTACCTTGTTTTGTGGATAACTGTCAAATTATTTGATTCAACTACTTGGTTATTTAGTGATAACTACCATGTTATTTTAACAATTTGCAAGGTCATTTTAGAAATCACTGCCAGTTTCTTTTTGCGAGTTCCCCCGATTTTGCAGTATAACTTTGTCACTCTGTTATGAGTTCGAACCTGTTTGTTGGTATCACCTAGTAATCTGTAGCAAAAATGTATTGTTCTGAAGACGGTAGCAAAAACAGGGCATATACTTTACTACTCTAGCATGTCTCCTGTGAAAGAACAAATGAAATACCTGCACTGTAGCCCCACTATAGTAGCCATGCCTATAGACACTGTAGCATTAGTAGCGCCTCTGCAATGCTAACCGTAGCAGCACGATGTATTGTATATACTAGTATTAAAGCGCACAGGAGAGAAATTGACCGCGCTTAGACCACACGCCACTATACGAAATTCTGCAGAGGGTTGGTTGGAAACTGTTTGCTTTGTTAGCACAAATCAAAACTGCCTGCTAACTTGTGATAGCTTGCCACACCCATCAGATCATTCACACTGATGATCTATATGCAAGTTCAACAACTATCCTACGAACATGTTCAACTAGTCAAAGTGATGATTTAATGAAGAATAGCACCAAATGCGTGCCAATTCAGTCACCATTCTAGCTAGACAAAACATCATCTGAATACATATGGCTAGCTCTTTAGACTCGATTTATGTGACACCTAGCACAAATTCAAAATCGAATGGACTACTAACAAAGTGCCAAGAATCCAGTCCCATGATGAACATAATTATCACAAATGAAGTTAACTGTGCAAACGGTGGCTCCAAAATTCAGGGCGTTATGTTGCCGAAATTTCTAGTGGAAGTTCCCCCAACTTGTCGTAAGGAAACAAAAGCTTTATATAGGGTGTTAATTGCAAAATGATTGGTGTTGTTTGTAAGAGAACAAAAGCATTAGGGTGTTAATTGTATAATGTTTTTTGATGCCACATATTCAGCAAGGCGTTGAGGGTGATGCGAAGCATGGCTCAATGTAGAGGCGGAGAAGTATGCAAGTTCTGACTTCGTCTTTGCTGCCAACAATAGATGATAGGGGCAGAGAAGGAAGATGACGCCAACGCGTCAGCATGTTAAATTTGTAAAACTCTTGGTTAATGACGCCAAAGTCAGCATGTTCAAGTTGCAGGATTATTGTTGGGGGCTCTGTGTGAGCTAGAGACCGGCCGTGTGATTCTTCATATTAATAATAACATAAACAATAGACTGAGACATGTTGGTACGTGGTTATCACAAGGGAAGTTTATTTTTTGAGGAGACATCACAAGTGAAGTGAACTGTGCAAAATCATGGCGTTATGCTGCCGAAATTTCTAGTGAAATTTCGCACGACTTGTCAAAATTTTGTCCTTCTTTAGGGTGTTAGTTGCAAAATTTATGGAGCTATTTGTAAGGAAACAAAAACATAAGGGTGCTAATTGCAATGTTAATCAAGAATTCGGTTGGGCGGCGACGTCGTGGAAGATTTACGTGGGCGGGTGATTCCGTTGGGTGTCTAATTAAGTGGCATGTCTAGTATCTCCTCATCTGATATGTTTAGGCTCACAATGAGCTCCACCAGCCCTGCTCATAGTCAGTCGCGTGTGCCAAACCCAAGATCCACTTGTCCAGCTTCAACACATCTTCCGCTGCCACTGCTGCTAGGTGCTAGCTGAAGGCGGGATGTCTAGTGTATGTTTAGTAGAGGTAGTTCATCAATTGGACGCAAGCAGCTAGTTGTAGCATACTCCCTCCATCCGATTAAGCTTGTCCCTCAAATGGATGTATCTAGCACCAAGTTAGTGCTAGATACATCCATTTGAGGGACAAGCTTGGGACAAGTTTTTTCGGATGGAGTGAGTACAATTTTTATTGATGCGCCAGTGCTTTTCTTATTGTTGTAAGCACCAGAATCTGATAAGACAAATATGGACTTGCTAGCAAGTACAACGATGTGTGATGGTGAAGGACGAAAAGGATCGTGGTATGTCTCCCATAATGCAAAAAAAATTATCTCTCATAGTATTCTTCAGCTTTCGCTATTACAGTCCTTCTCATCCCTTGATTCTGTCCACAAAGATTTTTTGGAATTTTAGGGAAAATGTAAATATTTATTTCTTATACTTGATTCTTTTTTTCATTTCGCCGTATTTTTATAAATACCATATCATACCAGATCCATATGCTCGATGTCTTCTCATAATACTCCAATTCACTATCTCGCTTTCCATTGTAAATCAATGTAACTATCATTGAGTGTTGCCGAGATTTGTGAAATGTTCTCTCACTCACCCTCGTCATAACTTGTTATTCTCTGGTGGTGCACATGTCATTGTTTTCTCTAACAGTAGTTTGTCTAGAGAATGTTATCCTATTTAATTTTTCTGCATTAGTCAATAATATGCAACAAAAATTATAGGAGAAACATTGTAGCCAGAATGTGTAGCTTGATAAAACACAATCAGATTTATGAAAAAATAAATCAATATATCAAACTTTATATATATGAGTGAATCATTTTATTTATCCACATCATAAAAGATTTATCTAGGATGTATTTTACAAAAGATAAAAAAACTCATTTTCTCGATCGACATGATAAAACTGCATATATAATTATTATCATAAATTGACAAATTTCTTGGATCTTTTATGTTTATGATTGGTTGGCGATCTTTGCATCTGTCCCTCTGACAATTTTGTTGATTTTTGTGGCTGTTTCGCTCTGTAGTTTGCGAATGTTTTTTCTATAGCATTTTTTCCTTGGGTAATGTTGCCTTCCTATTACTGTTGGCCTTGCGGAGTTTCTATAAACCTCATGCAAAATTATGTAATCCATCTGTTTCTTTTTACTCTGAATATTAGCTTGTCTCAAGTCCAACTCTTCAATGTTTGACTAACTTTTACATGAAAAAAAATAATAAAAAATTGACATCATCAGATCCATTGTGGAATAAATTTCGCATATTATATTAATTTGGTATCATAGATCTTTATATTTTTCCTACAAATATATTCAAGCTTTACAATTATATCCAGGACTTGAATCCCAATTTCCCCAGTCCGATCCCCACTCAATCCCTTCTGAACAATCTCCACTTCGCCCTCTGTATTCTCGATGTGTTGGGCAGTGGAAAATTTTATATTCATTAATGACAGAGTCATAAAGAAAATATGTCAGGTTGTTGCCATTGTTGTAACTTCTCATCTCTAACATATTGAGGGTGTTTAGCATACTGGATAAAATAAGGCAAGCAAAATAATTATGTTACATATCCTCTTTATATTTCCAAATATATACGAAGTGTTTAGGTGGGCTGATGTCTTCAATAAGAATTTGTAATATTTACTTGATGTAGTAATGCACCCAACGTTCTGATAAACCATTATGGTTCTGGTCAGATGAATTGATGGCATGAATACACATTCTATCAAAATATTTAATTCACTCATGGATCCTTACGATATGGGTTATTGTGCATATGAAATAAATCAACCTCAACTTGGCTTAGGTAGAAATGAGAGGTCTGCAGCAGTGACATGTGATTTCAAATAGGGGAGCGACTCTGCTAGAAGTGAATTGTTCCATTTATCAAGCCACAGAGATTCATATCCTTTGTTACCCAATCTACATGAACATATCACCCTAAAAATAATAGTAAGAGTACACTATTCTCAAATCATATTCATCCTCTCAAATTTCTCCTTGCGTGCATAAATGCATGCACAAGCTGTAGAGAGACAAATATGAGCAATAATAGTGTAAGTGTGTGTCACTAGTTAATCCAGGCAACATGGCAAAACCATCAACGTATGAAATATCTTCTCATGCATATTAGTGCTTGCTAGTTGAGTAAATGATATAATCAGGTTGTAATTGGAATAGATCTAGATAAACAATAATTGTCAATATTGTGTTATTATATTTCCCATTAGGATATCCATTACTAAATAATTCATGGGGGCCCTTTTAGTTTGAAGGTTGATAAACCTGAAGTAATGATACCCTGTCGGGTGACAACCAGTTTCATGTGATGCATAATATTGGAGTAAGATTCTATAAATTCCATTAATTGATTGAATGTGCATATATATATATATATATATATATATATATATATATATATAGCTAGTCTTCAGCTATTAATATATGCATCCGGACCAAACATTAAAATGTTGAAAAGTTGTGCATGCTTATCTTATTGTATATCATAATCAATTGAAGTCATTAAGTCAAACTTGGGAATATTTCACCTTTCTTCCGCGAAGGTGAGACTAAAATATGACAAACGTGAGAGTACCCCCACCCCCACCCAACATGAGGCCATCGCCTCGGCGTGCACAGGCCATCCACCCAACCAGGGGCAATCAAGGCCTCGCTGCCGCCCACAATGGTAGCCACATAGGTTCTTCTGGTGGATGCCCTCTAGCCGACAAGAAGAAGAGGGTTGGAGGAGCGTGCCACAATGAAAAAATCCTATTCTCCCTTGAATGGCCTGCAGAGAATGATGCAAGAGCGAATCGCACGATGGAACTATCAATTTCTTCTCTATGCTATGGTTGATCTTGCGCCATATCCTCATCTTGGTGATATCTAGTCCAGCTGGTAGAAAGGACTTTTGTAGCTTCTAACAAGATATCTATCGTTTTTGCTGCTTACTGTTAAGTTGTGTGTAGATGAGCTGCTGTAGGATAGATACTACATTGTTCCAATCCTCTGTACCATTGTTGCAGCCAGCTGCTGACCCTTTGTTTGTTGAAAAAACTGTATGTTTGTTGTAGTGATCGATGCACAACTTTGCCAAGCATTAGGCAAACCTGAGTGTGGGCCCCATCACATCCAAGATGATGGACGGTACCGGTGTTGTTTTTTTGTGATTTTGCTTGCCTAGCCGCAACCATGGAAGTGGTGATGTCTGGCCTCGGCTACAACTGCGCAGGTGAGCTTCTTTGCACATGGTTCAAAAATTTAGAGAGAGCTATCTCTTAGTTGAAATCACCATTCTATATTTGTCCTATTTGCTGCTTGAATCGTTAAGTTGCGTATTGAGCTGCTGTAGGATGCATTCTCGTGCGCTATACTTTCTCTATATGCAGCCACTTGACCATGTTTTGTTGGCAAAAGAACTGTTTGCTGCAGTGATTGAAGATAAACCCTGCCAAGTTGTCCAAATAAGCACTCCATGGATGGAATCCTGCAGTTGATCCATCCATCTCTAAGAGGAAGAAGCAGAAGAATCAAAGAAGATGATGATCTATATGAGCTGATGGGTTCGTCGGAGGAGGAGAAGGACCTCTTCTCTTCACCAATACAAAGAGCAACCACAACCCAGCACTCAAGCACATGTACCCCCCGATCCACCCCCCAACAAACCTTAATCTATCTTATTGTTACCCTGGGACTTGGAGGTGCATACATATATCATTCGAAATAAGGATGACCAGAAGTCTATAGTTATGGGGTTGAACGATGCATGGCTGTGAAATTCAATGGTCTTCTTTTTAGATTTGTGTGTTCTGGTTTGACCATGGTTGTGATGATAAACACTTTAAGCAAACACTCCAGTTCTGCTTCTGAAAATTGATGACTGAAAAAACTGTTGTGTAAAATCAAGGGGGCCACGCCGCCCCTCGGCACCGCCAGCGTCAAAGACCCAGAGGGCCGAGCCTCCTGCTCGACAACTCCTCCCGCAACCACTGGCTCGGCCACCACAGCCATAGCCGACGGAGAAATAGGAACCAAGGACGGGACCTCCTGCCCCACAACACCTGCGTCCTCAACAGACCTCGCCCCACGCAAACTGAGCACCGGACTCGCAGAACCAGCCCTATCACACGACAACCTCGGCGGTGCCGAGAACGCCCCAATAGAGCCCAACTGAAGAGTGGTAGTCGGAACTGTGCTAGACGGCCCAACAGGGGCGGAGTCAGCATTATCAGACGGACCCGACGGTCCCATAGCCTTGTCCTCATTACTCTTTGCACTATCATCCTGGTCCCCCGAACCCCCTCCTCCCTCAGAAGTATCCATGGGATTATCATCCTCAAACTCATTGAATAGATCAGGATCCTCATACTGAACATCCAACTGATATAAAACGCCCGCGTGAGTCCAAGGCACCACGTCTGGCAAGAACTGAATATTGGCGACACTAACCAGCAGCCGTGCCACCCCATGAGCCCGAGTGAACTGCATATCCACCTGCTCGGTCCTACCAATCAAAGACCCCAGACTCCAGGTCACCAAGAAGCTGTCCAAAGGAGCAGACGGGGCACCAGAGAAACGAACCCAAATCTGAGTTAACGGCGTGCCCTGTGGCTCTTTCTTTTTCCACACATCAAATTCCAGCACAAAGCTAGTACCTGTGACCCTGCTCATACCAAACTTGAGAATCCTCACCTGATCCTCCTTAGACGGGAAATCCACTTTATATGAGTTATGGAGAGCTTAAGTAAGGACCACTGAAAATTACCCGGAGCTAGCTCTCTCAACTGTTGAATTATCTGTGCTTCGGTCAAAGGCCCGTGAACCACCTTCACCACACCGGGGAAGGACGTTTCCACTATGGGCGCAGAAGGCTCCGCAGACGGAGACTCAAAAAACATCAACTCCGAAGAACACCCTCCGTAAATCTGAACGGATGGTTTTGGCCCCAACATAAGAGGGTAGTCGGCCGCAGTGTGTTTACGCTTCCGGCACAGATCACATAACTCCGCAGTACACCGAACCAAAAAGTGACCCGGTTCCCCACAACGGAAACAAGTGAGCTTCTTCTTCTTAGCCGCCCACTTAGACAACTTGTCACTCTCGGCCTCGTCCGAACCATGCTCAGAAGCAGAATCGCCAGTCTGCATAGGCTCAGGCAGCGAAACTGCAACCAAAGCCTGCACCGCCTCCACCGCCACCTGGGGTAAATCCAATGCACCCTCCGCTACCTCCGTCACTGTAGCAATCCTTGCATACCGAGGGTGTTGTTGCCTCCGGTTCCCGCCCTGACCTCCACGAAAGCGTCCTCGGAAAGCACGGTTGTTAGGACCGGGCGCGCCCTCGACGAAACTTCCGGTCGGTCCATGGAAACCCCTGTTATTATTGCCATTGTCCACCCAAGCATAACCACGGCCCCCTCCGGTTGATTCAAGTCCTGGATATATTTGACTAACTTTTATACGAAAAAATTAAATGCAAAATTGACTTCATTAGATCCATTGTGGAATAAATTTGTCATATTATATTTATTCGGTATTATAGATCTTGATATTTTTCCCATAAATATATTCAAGCTTTACAAAATTTGGCTTCGGACAAATATAATAAATCGAGTAAAAACAACCGAGGGAGGACATATATGCCTATGCAAAAGTATTTCCTTTTTTTACCGGTAGGCCTTTCCTTGTCTATATGTGCCTCATAGATGCAAACTCAAATGGCTAATTTCTCGATGCCTATGTATGCGATCTTTTTTGTGTGTGACTGTTGCTCACTGATTAAAGTCATGAATACCTTTTTTAATCTTTTAATCTCAACCTTTATATTAGAATCAAGAGATCGTGTATTTTTAAGGCACGTCGATTTTGATTATATTTTGTTTTGAATTAGTGACATATATTCCTCTTGATATTTAGATTTATACATCAATTCTTCGTTTTTGTTTATAAACATTTAGTTGTAATCATTGCATGCTGACACCTCAGTCTATCTTTTCTTGAAGACCAGTACTTTTATTTGTTTTTCAAATATCTCCATTTATTTGTATGTTCCCAGCCTTTTTTGTTTCTCATACTCCTGATCCTAATCTATCGGGCAAAATATTGTGCTTAATAAACGAACATGTCTATTGAAGTATATAGTACTCTCCTAGTTGACTTTCATACGTGCAAGTATCTCTGGCCTGTATAATTTTTTAGGCATGAGCTTTCTTGGACGTTTGGCACTCTTGGTTCATGGCCCGATGCCAAGATGGGTGTGTTATTGGCTGCCATGCTACAGGCGAGAGTCCAGGTGTAGTTCATGTTGCATGTTGGTCTCTTTTTAAAAAAAAATTGCACGTGTATTGTGTACGAATTTTGAATTTACTAACCACATGTCCCATGCGGTTTTTGCATGTTTAATTTTGTTTGCATATACATATGTCATATGGATGTACCTCCTCTGATGTGACTTGTTTGTACCAAATATAGTCGTATGTAATTTTCGAATCTTTTAAATCTCAGCCATTAAAAATTCTGATAAACGGTGTCAAAATTGTAGATTATGTGAATGCATGGGATGGCTCGTTTGTCCCTTATTTTAGTAATAGTATATACAGTAATTAATAAATAGATGTATCCAGCACAGATCGACCATTGTATTTCATTCATATCGGTGCAATACATATTACAACCCATTAATGCATGATAAGGAAAGGAAATGGCCAAATAAAAATATTGACGAAATATTTAATTTCGTCCAGATCCAGGGTAGATGCAGAGCATGTACCAAAGATTGGCGACGACTTCATTTCAAACAAAACAAAAAATTAACGGGAAGACTTAAGTAGAAGATGCATATGTAAACTAGGCATACGAAACTAGTGTCCATATGCACTGTACTCGGGCTCTGACTGGGTTTGGATCTCAGTACGGGAAGCCGGCGTTCGGTTGATGGAGCCCCTGCTGCACCGTCTCCATCCCGGCAGTGAACTCCGGACGCGGCAGCATCACATCAAGCCATTGATCTATCTCCTTGTCTAGCCCTGCGTCGAACCCCGGCGGCTTAGACATCGTCATCTGCATCTGCTCCAGATCCATCCCGGCGGCCAACCCCGGCGGCGGAGGCATGTCCTGCACATCCATCCCGGCGGCGACCACGTGAGACGGAGGCTGCGGCGCCATCACCATCTGCTGCATATCCATCGCGGCCTCGAACCCCTGCTCCTGTGGCGGAGGCGCCAGAAACTGGAACTCCATCCCGTCGTTGGCGGTGCCGCTGCTGCTACCGAACTCGAAGGTGCTGCCACCGAAGATCTGGGGCGGCGGCGGCGGGGCCACCTCCGCCATGAGGCTCATGTGGGCGTGCATCGCCTCGAGGAGAACCTGGTTGGCGCGATCGGAGACGGCGTCCTTCATCTGCATCAGCGCGGCGAAGAAGGCCGCCATGTCCTCGTCTCCCATTCCCATGTCGCGCGCCTTGGGGTCGAACCAAGCCGCTATCCGGTCCCCCGCAGAGCGCTCTCTCACCATGGCCTTGTCCGTGCGCTTGGTCCGCTTCTTCAATTCGGTCAGCTCCGTGCGCAGCTCGTCGAACTCCTGCTGCAGCTTCTCGAGCTTCTCGTCTTCGCCGGCAGCGCCCTCCTCCCTCGCGGCAGCCCCCGCAGCCTCCCCCGCCAGGAAGCGTTCCACGACGGAGTGGACGGAGGGGTGGCCGAAGGAGAAAGCCCTGCCGCGGGGAGAGAAGGCGAGGGCGGCCACCTGGGCGCCCGTCAGGACCGCCAGATCCGTGGCCTTGTTGAAGAACCCCTGGCGGCGCTTGGAGTAGCAGACGAACCGGGCATCCTCCTGCTCGATCCGGCGGATGACGATCTTCTTCCGGCCGCTGCCGCCTCTCCGGTTGGGCGCCACCATTGCTCGCTTGCTCGGTGGCTAGCCTCAGAGAAAGGGAGGAAGAGGAGTGGCTGTGGGTGTGGCTTTGGTGTGGCTACGTCTCAGGGTCGGGGGTTTATATAGCAAGCGTCCGGAGAGGAATCCCTTCTTCGCTGGGCTACGTACATTAAAACTCGTGATTGGGAATGAGATACGATCGGGTATGTGCTGAGCTGTATACATTAAACTCACGCGTCGAAGGATTAGTACGTACACCGTATTATTTAGAAACTATTCCTTCGCACCCCAAAAGAAGGCGGTCCTTTATTTTTTTTCTTTTTTTGGTATGCGATTTGGTATGCGCTAAGCTGAATCGATCGGGACGTGACAACAAAATATTGTTGGACGCACAAAAGCAAGTGCTCTTTCTTTTTCTTCTTTGAGGATTAAAAGCAAGTGTTCGTCCGTCCGGAATTACTTGTCATAGACAAGGATGTGTCTACATGTATTTTAGGTCTAAATACATACCTTTCTATCCATTTTTGTGACGAGTAATTCGGGCGAAGAAAGTAGTAATTGGGAAATAATGTATTTTTCTTGGGCACATATTTTGATATAAAACATGGAATATATATCCGTGCCTCCAATCGCCTTCAAAATATCATACCTACACCATCGGGCGGTACAATCTCATGCGCACAACATCAATAACCCTCAGGCTACTTCCAATGCATTGGTGCTTAGATGTGGTGCCAAGAGCATTAAATAGTTAAGCAACCGAAGTTCACAATGCATAGGTGCTTAGTTTGTTGTTGCTAAGCTTTCTACATTTAATTGTTTAACAACCAAACTCTCATGTGCATAGGGAAAACTTCTTTTATTTAAGTGTTTTTCATAGGTCCGCGTGCTTGACGTTGGTTCTTTCCAGGGTCACCAAAATATTCTCTCTCCTCTTAACTTCAATGCCACATTAGATTTTTTTTGCCTATGTGGTATGCTAAGCACTTGTACATCATGGAGCACTGGGAAGTGCTTCATGTCTACGTTAGCGTGAAATTCTCCAATTAATAATTGCATTCTTGTCTGGGTAAACACTTTCAAATATATTAAAATAATATTGTTTTAGCAGAGTGTATGTTTGGCTACGTGAAAACAAACAGAGGTGATTAAGCACTGTTTTATACTGTTATAAATGGAGCACATGAACAACGAGATTGCATACATGCATCCAGATAGCTCGATGGATACATGCATCCATATAGCTCGATGGATCGTCAGCTAAATGCATGGTGCATATAACTAGAGATGGATAAAAGATCATTTCAAAGGAATTGTCACTCGGGGTGTGGCCGAAGTCATTGCAACATGCCTGCTGGTTCCTTTTGGTTGAAAAGGATTACCAGTTCATGCTAGATTTAAAGATGGTAGCCAAGTGAACTTCAGGGCAGGGCAGTTCTGTCATGTTATGGCAAGATAATTGGCGAGAGACCATTCGCAAACAAAAATTTCTTGAGTTGTTCTCTTTTGCTATTCAAGAACAAGTCTATGTCAAAGATTTTTCGGTGGACGATAAATGTTTTTATTGCTCCAACAGTACCAAGTTCATGATTTTTAGCTGTTTGGATCATGTTTTTTTTCATGCTTAGGTTCATGATTTTTAGTTGTTCAGATATTGTAATTTTTCGCATAAGGTCACAATTTTTAGTCGTTAAGATCGTTCAACCCTTTTGTTAGTGCATGTATTAATAAATGGCACTGGCTATGTCAATCGACTCAAAACTACAATTGGGTCATTCACACTAGTAGAAAAAGGTTCATTTGTCCCGGTTCATAAGGCCCATTTGTCCCGGTTCCCGAACCGGGACTAAAGGGTTGGTACTGAAGCCCAATACCTTTAGTCCCAGCTCGCCTACGAACCGGGAAAGATGGGGCTCCACGTGGCCGCTGCGGCTTGCCCAGGCAGGAGGGCCTTTTGTCCCGGTTGGTAGCACCAACCGGGACCAAAAGGCATCCACGCGTCAGCAGTTCAGGGGCTGGGGGTTTTGTTTTTTTTAAGGGGGGGGGGTTGGGGGTTTTGGGGGTTTTGTAGGGTTAATTTAGGGGTTTCATATGTTGTGTTAGCTAGCTAATAGAGAGAAGTGTCCTCTCTTATCTCCGTGCTTGGTCGACGCTACGTACTATACGTATAGAGAGGATTCGACACGCTAGCTAGCTCATATGCAAATGAAGGAAACCATTAAGTACAGAAGATCGTCATGAACATATATAGAGAGAAGTGATCGACCTCTCCTTCTCCGAGAGATTGGTCAAACAACAAGTTTTCGTATATCTATCCGATGCTACTGGCTACATATATACAATATAAGATCTCTTACAGTCCCCTAACATCTGAACTCAAGTTCCACATGGTATTCTCCGTCTTTATCGATGACGTTGTCAAGAAAGAATCACGCCAATTCTTCTTGAATTGCTCGTATGCGATATTGTGGTAGGAGTTAATCCCGCATCTGAAATATCTAATTTGAAGAAGGGGGTCAATACATATATATGAATGAAACTCAACACAAATGATGGTAATAAAATAAAATTGTGAATATTATTGCTTACGCACTTTATATTCTTTTTTAGAGTAGCCCCACTCACAGGTCGTGTGGCGGATGAACTCGCAAATGTAGTATCCACAGTAATTATTCCCGGGTTCCTGCCACAACCACTTTACACGAAATAGAGGTCAATCAAACTGATAAGCAAGCATGCTAAATGGTATTGATGAAACTAGCTAGAATCTATGGGAGATGCACGGAACTAGCTAGTAGTACTTACTTTCGGGTGTTTAAATCGCGGCTCCCTCGGCAGTCCCGAAGCTTCTGCGGTGAACTTTTTCCAAACCCTGCCAGACAAAGAAAACAATTATTTGATATCAGGAAATGAACGAACACTAGTAGAAAAAGGGTCTAATGTGCAGCTCATTAGTCTCGGTTTGTATTTGAGCCTGCACTAATGTGACCATTAGTGCCGGTTCCAACGGCTAGGCGGACCGCTCTCAGTAGTACCGGTTCGTGGCGAACCTTTAGCACCGGTTCGTGCCACGAACCGGTACTAAAGAGAGTGGTGGCAGGATGTTGTCAGACTGGGGCCCCTCCAGCACCTTTAGTATCGGTTCGTGCCACGAACCGGTACTACAGGTCATCCTACATATAAACCCTTCGTCCAGCTCGCTCTGTTCTTCCCCCTTTCCCCTCTCCTCTCTATTCTTCCTCTCTTACCCTCGAGCTCACCACACATTTTTCCCAAATTTTGTGAAGATTTGAAGGCCCCCATCCATTCAAGCAATCACAAAGGTTAGCAAATTTGTCCTTTCATCTCTTATTGCTAGATTAGCTCTTGCAATGCTTTATATAGTGATTAATTTGTGGGTTTTAGTAACTTGGGAGGAATTATATGTGGTAGTTTATTTGATTTATATGCAATTTGAGCTTAAAATAACTCTTAGTTTGCATATGTAGGTGTGGTTTACTTAGTGCCTTCCCGTCTCCGTCGTAACCACCGTCGATCGTCCGCACCGACCCGTCGCCAGCACCACCTTGTGGTGAGCCTCCGGTTCTTATCTTTTTTATATAAAAAATCATGTTTGTGTGATTTAGATATATAGTTACTTGTATAATTATCTTACCCGTATGTTGTTTGTTATACATAGTGCCATGGTTTTGATATCCGTCCCCATCGGCCTCGTCTGTGTTATGATTCGGATGTGGTATATTCACTTTTAAAACTATTTGTTGCATTTCGTGTTTATGACAAATCATGCCCATCAAGTTGACATAGATATTTTTATCTAGGAGGTATGTGAACCGGAAATTCCAACCGACCCTATTGCGAGAGGTTAAATTTAGTTGAAAGAGAGAACAAGTATTTGAAAGAAAAATTGAAAAGAATTGAGGGGGAGAAGATGGAATTGGAGTTGCATGTTGCCGATGTCGTCGATGATCACAAGATCAAGATGGATAAAATGCGGTTGAAGATTAGAAAGATTAGAAAATATGCCATTGATAGTGAGGCTTGGTATCATTATGTTGTTGGATCAATTGTTACCTTAGTTGCGATCTTGATCGCATTTGTTGTTGCATTTAAATGCTTTAGCTAGAGAGTTATTTGTATGTTGCATTTAAGTGTTGTATGAACTTTATGTATGAACTGTATGTATGAACTTGTATTAATTTGGTCTATTCGGTGGTGTGTAATGAAGATGAGCCGGCAATGGATGTACGATGACCGACGCTCTCCCCAGTTCGTTGATGGCGTGCATACTTTTCTGATTGCGGATCAGGCAAACAAGTGGGTGGATGGTTTTATGCCTTGTCCATGTGCTGGCTGTAAGAATTATCACAATTACTCTAACTCAAGAACCATTCACGTCCACCTGTTTGAGTCCGGTTTCATGCCCCACTATAATGTTTGGACCAAGCATGGAGAAAGAGGGGTTATGATGGAAGACAATGAAGAAGAAGAGAATGACGATAGCTATCCTGGCCATGGGTTCCCTGAATACGATGATATAACAATGGGGGAAGAAGCTGAGCCGGCAATGCGAGAAGAAGCTGAGCCGGCAATGCGAGAAGAAGCTGAAGAAGAGGCATCAGATGAGCCCGCTGATGATCCAGGTCAGGCCATTGCTGATGCAAAGAGAAACTGCGCAAGTGAAAAGGAGAAGAAGAAGTTGCAGCGCATGTTAGAGGATCACAAGAAATTGTTGTACCCGAATTGCAAAGCTGACAAGAAAAAGTTGGGCACCAGACTGGAATTGCTGCAATGGAAGGCAGAGAATGGTGTATCTGACAAGGGATTTGGAAAGTTGCTGGTAATGGTAAAGAATATGCTCCCAAAGGACAACAAATTGCCCGAGAGTACGTACGAAGAAAAGAAGGCTATCTGCCCTCTAGGGTTAGAGGCGCAGAAGATACATGCATGCCCTAATGACTGCATCCTCTACCGCAGTGAGTACAAGGATTTGAACGCGTGCCCGGTATGCGGTGCATTGCGCTATAATATCAGCCGCGATGACCCTGGTGATGTCGAGGGCGAGCGCCCCGGGAAGAAGATTCCTGCCAAGGTGATGTGTTATGCTCCTATAATACCATGGTTGAAATGTTTGTTCCAAAACAAAGAGCATGCCAAGGCAATGTGATGGCATGGATAAGATGGTAAGAAATACGAAAAGTTGAGAGTACCCGCTGACGGGTCGCAGTGGAGAAAAATCAAGAGAAAGTACAGGGAGGAGTTTGCAGGTGACCCAAGGAACGTATGGTTTGGTCTAAGCGTAGATGGCATTAATCCTTTTGGCAAGCAGAGCAGCAATCATAGCACCTGTCCTGTGACTCTATGTTTGTATAACCTTCCTCCTTGGTTGTGCATGAAGCGGAAGTTCATTATGATGCCAGTGCTCATCCAAGGCCCTAAGAAACCCGGCAACGACATTGATGTGTACCTAAGGCCATTAGTTGAAGAACTATTACAGTTGTGGAATGGAAAAGGTGTACGTGCTTAGGAAGAATTTGACCTAGAGGCGTTTCTATTCGTGACCATCAATGATTTGCCTGCTCTCAGTAACCTTTCGGTACAGACAAACAAGGGATACCACGGATGCACCCACTGTTTGGATGATACCGACAGTATATATTTGGATAGTTGTAGGAAGAATGTGTACCTCGGACATCGTCGATTTCTTCCGAGCAGGCATCCCGTAAGAAAGAAAGGCAAGCATTTCAAAGGTGAGGCAGATCACCGGACGAAGCCTTGCCACCATACAGGTGCTGATGTACATGATATGGTCAAGGATTTGAAGGTAATCTTTGAAAAGGTTCCAGGTGGACAACCTGTTCCGAAGGACGCTTACGGACGCGCACCCATGTGGAAGAAGAAATCTATATTTTGGGACCTGCCCTATTGGAAAGACCTAGAGGTCTGCTCCGCAATCGACGTTATGCACGTGACGAAGAATCTTTGCGTGACCCTGCTTGGCTTCTTGGGCGTGTATGCGAAGATAAACGATACACTGGAGGCACGGGAGGACCAGCAACGTATGCACGGAAAAGACGGCATACATCAGGGTCATGCCAGCTACGCTCTTACCAAAGAAGAGAAGGAAATCTTCTTTGAATGTCTGCTCAGTATGAAGGTACCGTCTGGCTTCTCGTCGAATATAAAGGGAATAATAAATATGGCAGTGAAAAAGTTCCAGAACCTAAAGTCTCATGACCGCCACGTGATTATTACGCAACTGCTTCCGGTTGCATTGAGGGGGCTTCTACTGGAAAACGCTCAATTAGCCATTATGAAGCTAGGTGCATTCCTCAATGCAATCTCTCAGAAGGTAATCGATCCATAAATCATACCAAGGTTACAGAATAATTTGGTGCAATGTCTTGTTAGTTTCGAGTTGTTGTTCCCACCATCCTTCTTCAACATCATGACGCACGTCCTAGTTCACCTATGCGAAGAGATTAACGTTTTGGGTCATGTATTTCTACACAATATGTTCCCCTCTGAGATGTTCATGGGAGTCTTGAAGAAATATGTTCATAGCCGTGCTAGGCCAGAAGGAAGCATCTCGAAGGACCATGAAAATGAGGAGGTCATTGAGTTTTGTATTGACTTTATTCCTGACATTAAGCCGATTGGTGTTCTTGAATCGCGGCATAAGGGCAGACTGGATGGAAAAGGCACGCTAGGAGGGGATCAAATAATATGTATGGACGGGCATTCTCTCACTGAAGCACACCACACAGTTCTACAGAATTCTGCCTTGGTGGCTCCGTATATGGAGGAACACAAGAATTTTCTATGCTCCAAACACCCGGTGCAGTCTGACGACTGGATTAAACGTGAACAAACGTGGACTTTCGCCGGTTGGTTGCAGACACATGCCATGCATGACGGCGATATTAAAGACGACATGTACTTGCTGTCCCAGTTACCATCTTCGAATATAATGACTTTCAAAGGGTACAAGATAAATGGGAATACATTTTACACGATCCCCAAGATAAGAAGAGCACCAACCAAAACAGTGGTGTCCGCTTTGATGCAACAACCAAGACGGGAAAGGAAACATATTATGGTTACATAGAGGACATATGGGAACTTGACTATGGATGTGGTTTGAAGGTCCCTTTGTTTCGGTGCAAATGGGTCAATATGACACGAGGCGGGGTAACGGAAGACCCGAAGTACGGAATGACAACAATGGATCCCAACAATCTTGCGTATGCAGACGAACCATTCGTCCTAGCCAATGATGTGGCGCAGGCTTTCTATGTGAAAGGCATGTCTACTAGGCCGAGAAAAACAAAAGATAAGGAAGCGAATGCATCATACGATGAGCTAAAGCGCCACATAGTTCTTTCAAGGAAAAGAAACATCGTGGGAGTGGATGACAAGATAGACATGTCAGAAGATTATGAAAAGTTTGATGAAATTGCTCCATGCACAGTGAATATTGATCAGAGCATCCAGTTAAATGATGAAGATTGTCCATGGTTACGGCGCAAAGGGACACACGCGAAGAAAAAGTTTCACACCCAAAGATCCCAATCTGGGATGTGATAGGCTTCACCGTCATCACTTTCTTCTCTAGTGACTTTCCGGACTTATATATCTGGAAAGTGCCGCTTCGAACAAACCGGAGGGAATCTTTGTAATAGTTAGGGTACTTATGTGTTTTGGCATTTGAAACGCGAAGAAATTTTATGTGCAAACAAATTCTTTCATGCATTTACGGCAAAAACTGGATGCACTTCGTCTACAAATTAGTTCGTCAAATAATTCAAATTTAAACTATTCAAATTTGAAAACTACTGGCACTAACAGAAAGTTTGTAATGTTTTGTACCTAAAGAAAAAGTATTCAGAAATAAATAAATGAAAATAAATAAAGTAGAAAATAAAAAAACTAAAAAAATTGAGACAAAAACTAAATAAAAAAAAGCCCACCTACTGGGCCACAGCGGCCTGCATACGACTAGAAACCAAACCTGTAGTTGCGCCAGGATGCAGGCCCGCAAGGCCCAATAGGCCCACAGGGCAGAGCGGCAGAGTTAGGCCTAGAAGCCTACTATAGAGAGGAGTTCAGCAGAGCTGCCGCGCCGGGGCTTTTAAACAGGTGCGGGCGCCCCTCGGCTAGCGAGGTGGGACTAAACTTGCCCGCACCGCACCTGCGCCAGCGCACACCTATAGTACCGGGTCGTGGCATCAACCGGTACTAAAGGGTGGGTCTTTAGTACCGGTTGTACCCACCACCCGGTACTAAAGGAGGTGCACTTCCGACCGATTCGCTTGGCCAAAACAGCCCTTTAGTACCGGTTGGTGGCTCCAACCGGTACTAAAGGGGGTTCTATATAAGAGAACGCTTCAAAAAAATTCAGTTTCTCATCTCTCCCTCTACTTCTTCTCCTCTGCTCCGTCGCTGCCGCCCCTCGTCGCTGCCCCCGTCGCCGTCCCCGTGGCCGCACCCACCCGTCGCCGTCCCCTCTACCTCGCCGACCCCTCGCCTCGCCGTCGCCATCGTCGTCACCGTCACCTCGACCTCGCCCGCGTTGTGTGCCCCTCTCCCCGGCCCCTCTCCTCCCTCCAATCGAAGTCGTCGTGCCGCCGGCGCCGTAGGTGCACATGCGCCCGCGCATGCACGCACACACACACACGCACACACGCACACACATGCCCACACGCACAAGCACACATGCACACACACACACACACACGATTCTGTTTTTAGTTTTTAGTTTCTAGTTTTCTCTGTTTTTTATACAAATGTTTGTTGGGTTTCGTAGTAATTTCAAAAAATTTCCTACGCACACGCAAGATCATGTGATGCATAGCAACGAGGGGAGAGTGTTGTCTACGTACCCAACGCAGACCGACTGCGGAAGCGGTGACACGACGTAGAGGAAGTAGTCGTACGTCTTCACGATCCAACCGATCAAGCACCCGAAACTACGGCACCTCCGAGTTCGAGCACACGTTCAGCTCGATGACGAACCCCGGACTACGATCCAGCAAAGTGTCGGGGAAGAGTTCCGTCAGCACGACGGCGTGGTGACGATCTTGATGAACTACAGCAGCAGGGCTTCGCCTAAACTCCGCTACAGTATTATCGAGGTATATGGTGGCAGGGGGCACCGCACACGGCTAAGGAATAGATCACGTGGATCAACTTGTGTCTTTTGGGGTGCCTCTACCTTAGTATATAAAGGAGCCAAGGGGGGGAGGAGGCGCCGGCCAGGGAGAGAGGCGCAGGAGGAGTCCTACTCCTACCGGGAGTAGGACTCCCCTCCAATCCTATTCCAACTAGGATTCCCCAAAGGGGGGAAAAGAGGAGGAGGGGGCCGACCACCTCTCCTAGTCCTAATAGGACTAGGGGAAGGGGGAGGCGCGCAGCCCATCTAGGGCAGCCCCTTCTTTTTTCCACTAAGGCCCACTATGGCCCATATAGCTCCCGGGGGGTTCCGGTAACCCTCCCGGTAACCCGGTAAAATCCCGATTTCACCCGGAACACTTCCGATATCCAAATATAGGCTTCCAATATATCAATCTTTATGTCTCGACCATTTCGAGACTCCTCGTCATGTTCGTGATCACATCCGGAACTCCGAACAACCTTCGGTACATCAAAATGCATAAACTCATAATGTAACTGTCATCGTAACCTTAAGCGTGCGGACCCTACGGGTTCGAGAACAATGTAGACATGACCGAGACACGTCTCCGGTCAGTAACCAATAGCGGGACCTGGATGCCCATATTGGCTCCTACATATTCTACGAAGATCTTTATCGGTCAGACCGCATAACGATATACGTTGTTCCCTTTGTCATCGGTATGTTACTTGCCCGAGATTCGATCGTCGGTATCCAATACCTAGTTCAATCTCATTACTGGCAAGTCTCTTTACTCGTGCCGTAATACATCATCTCACAACTAACATATTAGTTGCAGTGCTTGCAAGGCTTATGTGATGTGCATTACCGAGAGGGCCCAGAGATACCTCTCCGACAATCGGAGTGACAAATCCTAATCTCGAAATACGCCAACCCAACATCTACCTTTGGAGACATCTGTAATGCTCCTTTATAATCACCCAGTTACGTTGTGACGTTTGGTAGCACCCAAAGTGTTCCTCCGGCAAACGGGAGTTGCATAATCTCATAGTCATAGGAACATGTATAAGTCATGAAGAAAGCAATAGCAACATACTAAACGATCAGGTGCTAAGCTAATGGAATGGGTCATGTCAATCAGATCATTCAACTAATGATGTGACCTCGTTACTCAAATAACAACTCATTGTTCATGGTCAGGAAACATAACCATCTTTGATTAACGAGCTAGTCAAGTAGAGGCATACTAGTGACATTTTGTTTGTCTATGTATTCACACATGTATTATGTTTCCGGTTAATACAATTCTAGCATGAATAATAAACATTTATCATGATTATAAGGACATAAATAATAACTTTATTATTGCCTCTAGGGCATATTTCCTTCAGTCTCCCACTTGCACTAGAGTCAATAATCTAGATTACACTGTAATGATTCTAACACCCATGGAGCTTTGGTGCTGATCATGTTTTGCTCGTGGAAGAGTCTTAGCCAACGGGTCTGCAACATTCAGATCCGTATGTATCTTGCAAATCTCTATGTCTCCCACCTGGACTAGATCCCGGATGGAGTTGAAGCGTCTCTTGATGTGTTTGGTCCTTTTGTGAAATCTGGATTCCTTTGCCAAGGCAATTGCACCAGTATTGTCACAAAATATTTTCATTGGACCTGATGCATTAGGTATGACACCTAGATCGGATATGAACTCCTTCATCCAGACTCCTTCGTTCGCTGCTTCCGAAGCAGCTATGTACTCTGCTTCACATGTAGATCCCGCTACGACGCTTTGTTTAGAACTGCACCAACTGACAGCTCCACCGTTTAATGTAAACACGTATCCGGTTTGCGATTTAGAATCGTCCGGATCAGTGTCAAAGCTTGCATCAACGTAACCTTTTACGGTGAGCTCTTTGTCACCTCCATATACGAGAAACATATCCTTACTCCTTTTCAGGTATTTCAGGATGTTCTTGACCGCTGTCCAGTGATCCCCTCCTGGATTACTTTGGTACCTCCCTGCTAAACTTATAGCAAGGCACACATCAGGTCTGGTACACAGCATTGCATACATGATAGAACCTATGGCTGATGCATAGGGAAGATCTTTCATATTCTCTCTATCTTCTGCAGTGGTCGGGCATTGAGTCTTACTCAACTTCACACCTTGTAATACAGGCAAGAATCCTTTCTTTGCTTGATCCATTTTGAATTTCTTCAAAATCTTGTCAAGGTATCTGCTTTGTGAAAGTCCAATTAAGCGTCTTGATCTATCTCTATAGATCTTAATGCCTAATATGTAAGCAGCTTCACCGAGGTCTTTCATTGAAAAACTTTTATTCAAGTATCCCTTTATGCTATCCAGAAATTCTATATCATTTAGAATCAGCAATATGTCATCCACATATAATATCAGAAATGCTACAGAGCTCCCACTCACTTTCTTGTAAATACAGGCTTCTCCGAAAGTCTGTATAAAACCAAATGCTTTGATCACACTATCAAAACGTTTATTCCAACTCCGAGAGGCTTGCACCAGTCCATAAATGGATCGCTGGAGCTTGCACACTTTGTTAGCTCCCTTTGGATCGACAAAACCTTCCGGTTGCATCATATACAACTCTTCTTCCAGAAATCCATTCAGGAATGCAGTTTTGACATCCATCTGCCAAATTTCATAATCATAAAATGCGGCAATTGCTAACATGATTCGGACGGACTTAAGCATCGCTACGGGTGAGAAGGTCTCATCGTAGTCAATCCCTTGAACTTGCCGAAAACCTTTTGCGACAAGTCCAGCTTTGTAGACAGTAACATTACCATCAGCGTCAGTCTTCTTCTTAAAGATCCATTTATTCTCAATTGCTTGCCGATCATCGGGCAAGTCAACCAAAGTCCATACTTTGTTCTCATACATGGATCCCATCTCAGATTTCATGGCTTCAAGCCACTTTGCGGAATCTGGGCTCACCATCGCTTCTTCATAGTTCGTAGGTTCATCATGATCTAGTATCATGACTTCCAGAATAGGATTACCGTACCACTCTGGTGCGGATCTTACTCTGGTTGATCTACGAGGTTCAGCAGTATCTTGATCTGAAGTTTCATGATCATTATCATTGGCTTCCTCACTAACTGGTGTAGGTGTCACTGAAACAGTTTTCTGTGATGAACTACTTTCCAGTAAGGGAGCAGGTACAGTTACCTCGTCAAGTTCTACTTTCCTCCCACTCACTTCTTTCGAGAGAAACTCCTTCTCTAGAAAGGATCCATTCTTAGCAACGAATGTCTTGCCTTCGGATCTGTGATAGAAGGTGTACCCAATAGTCTCCTTTGGGTATCCTATGAAGACACATTTCTCCGATTTGGGTTCGAGCTTATCAGCTTGAAGTTTTTTCACATAAGCATCGCAGCCCCAAACTTTAAGAAACGACAACTTTGGTTTCTTGCCAAACCACAGTTCATAAGGCGTCGTCTCAACGGATTTTGATGGTGCCCTATTTAACGTGAATGCGGCCGTCTCTAAAGCATATACCAAAAATGATAGCGGTAAATCAGTAAGAGACATCATAGATCGCACCATATCTAGTAAAGTACGATTACGACGTTCGGACACACCATTACGCTGTGGTGTTCCGGGTGGCGTGAGTTGCGAAACTATTCCACAGTTTTTCAAATGTACACCAAACTCGTAACTCAAATATTCTCCTCCACGATCAGATCGTAGAAACTTTATTTTCTTGTTACGATGATTTTCAACTTCACTCTGAAATTCTTTGAACTTTTCAAATGTTTCAGACTTATGTTTCATTAAGTAGATATACCCATATCTGCTTAAATCATCTGTCAAGGTGAGAAAATAACGATATCCGCCACGAGCCTCAATATTCATCGGGCCACATACATCGGTATGTATGATTTCCAACAAATCTGTTGCTCTCTCCATAGTACCGGAGAACGGTGTTTTAGTCATCTTGCCCATGAGGCACGGTTCGCAAGTACCAAGTGATTCATAATCGAGTGGTTCCAAAAGTCCATCAGTATGGAGTTTCTTCATGCGCTTTATACCGATATGACCTAAACGACAGTGCCACAAATAAGTTGCACTTTCATTATCAACTCTGCATCTTTTGGCTTCAACATTATGAATATGTGTATTACTACTATCGAGATTCAATAAGAATAGACCACTCTTCAAGGGTGCATGACCATAAAAGATATTACTCATATAAATAGAACAACCATTATTCTTTGATTTAAATGAATAACCGTCTCGCATTAAACAAGATCCAGATATAATGTTCATGCTCAACGCTGGCACCAAATAACAATTATTTAGGTCTAATATTAATTCCGAAGGTAGATGTAGAGGTAGCGTGTCGACCGTGATCACATCAACTTTGGAACCATTTCCCACGTGCATCGTCACCTCGTCCTTTGCCAGTGCCCGCTTATTCTGTAGTCCCTGTTTCGAGTTGCAAATATTAGCAACAGAATCAGTATCAAATACCCAGGTGCTACTGCGAGCTCTAGTAAGGTACACATCAATAACATGTATATCACATATACCTTTGTTCACCTTGCCATCCTTCTTATCCGCCAAATACTTGGGGCAGTTCCGCTTCCAGTGACCAGTCTGCTTGCAGTAGAAGCACTCAGTTTCAGGCTTAGGTCCAGACTTGGGTTTCTTCTCTTGAGCAGCAACTTGCTTGCCGTTCTTCTTGAAGTTCCCTTTCTTCTTTCCTTTGCCCTTTTTCTTGAAACTAGTGGTCTTGTTAACCATCAACACTTGATGCTCCTTCTTGATTTCTACCTCCGCAGCTTTCAGCATTGCGAAGAGCTCGGGAATAGTCTTGTTCATCCCTTGCATATTATAGTTCATCATGAAGCTCTTGTAGCTTAGTGGCAGTGATTGGAGAATTCTGTCAATGACGCAATCATCTGTAAGATTAACTCCCAATTGAATCAAGTGATTATTATACCCAGACATTTTGAGTATATGCTCACTGACAGAACTGTTCTCCTCCATCTTGCAGCTATAGAACTTATTGGAGACTTCATATCTCTCAATTCGGGCATTTGCTTGAAATATTAACTTCAACTCCTGGAACATCTCATATGCTCCATGACATTCAAAACGTCGTTGAAGTCCCGATTCTAAGCCGTAAAGCATGACACACTGAACTATCGAGTAGTCATCAGCTTTGCTTTGCCAGACATTCATAACATCTGGTGTTGCTCCAGCAGCAGGCCTGGCACCCAGCGGTGCTTCCAGGACGTAATTCTTCTGTGCAGCAATGAGGATAATCCTCAAGTTACGGACCCAGTCCGTGTAATTGCTACCATCATCTTTCAACTTTGCTTTCTCAAGGAATGCATTAAAATTCAACGGAACAACAGCATGAGCCATCTATCTACAATCAACATAAACAAGCAAGATACTATCAGGTACTAAGTTCATGATAAATTTAAGTTCAGTTAATCATATTACTTAAGAACTCCCACTTAGATAGACATCCCTCTAATCCTCTAGTGATTACGTGATCCAAATCAACTAAACCATGACCGATCATCACGTGAGATGGAGTAGTTTTCAATGGTGAACATCGTTATGTTGATCATATCTACTATATGATTCACGCTCGACCTTTCGGTCTCCGTGTTCCGAGGCCATATCTGCATATGCTAGGCTCGTCAAGTTTAACCTGAGTATTCTGCGTGTGCAAAACTGGCTTGCACCCGTTGTAGATGGACGTAGAGCTTATCACACCCGATCATCACGTGGTGTCTGGGCACGACGAACTTTGGCAACGGTGCATACTCAGGGAGAACACTTCTTGATAATTTCGTGAGAGATCATCTTATAATGCTACCGTCAATCAAAGCAAGATAAGATGCATAAAAGGATAAACATCACATGCAATCAATATAAGTGATATGATATGGCCATCATCATCTTGTGCTTGTGATCTCCATCTCCGAAGCACCGTCATGATCACCATCGTCACCGGCGCGACACCTTGATCTCCATCGTAGCATCATTGTCGTCTCGCCAATCTTAGGCTTCCATGACTATCACTACCGTTTAGTAATAAAGTAAAGCATTACATCGCGATTGCATTCCATACAATAAAGCGACAACCATATGGCTCCTGAGTTGCCGATAACTCGGTTATAAAACATGATCATCTCATACAATAAAATTCAGCATCATGCCTTGACCATATCACATCACAACATGCCCTGCAAAAACAAGTTAGACGTCCTCTACTTTGTTGTTGCATGTTTTACGTGGCTGCTACGGGCTTAGGTAAGAACCAATCTCACCTACGCATCAAAACCACAACGATAGTTTGTCAAATAGACTCCGTTTTAACCTTCTCAAGGACCGGGCGTAGCCATACTCGGTTCAACTAAAGTTGGAGAGACAGTCGCCCGCAAGCCATCTATGTGCAAAGCACGTCGAGGGAACCGGTCTCGCGTAAGCGTACACGTAAGGTTGGTCCGGGTCGTCTCGTCCAACAATACCGCCGAACCAAAGTATGACATGCTGGTAGGCAGTATGACTTGTATCGTCCACAACTCACTTGTGTTCTACTCGTGCATATAACATCAACATAAATAACCTAGGCTCGGATGCCACTGTTGGGTTTCGTAGTAATTTCAAAAAATTTCCTACGCACACGCAAGATCATGTGATGCATAGCAACGAGGGGAGAGTGTTGTCTACGTACCCAACGCAGACCGACTGCGAAAGCGGTGACACGACGTAGAGGAAGTAGTCGTACGTCTTCACGATCCAACCGATCAAGCACCGAAACTACGGCACCTCTGAGTTCGAGCACACGTTCAGCTCGATGACGAACCCCGGACTCCGATCCAGCAAAGTGTCGGGGAAGAGTTCCGTCAGCACGACGGCGTGGTGACGATCTTGATGAACTACAGCAGCAGGGCTTCGCCTAAACTCCGCTACAGTATTATCGAGGTATATGGTGGCAGGGGGCACCGCACACGGCTAAGGAATAGATCACGTGGATCAACTTGTGTCTTTTGGGGTGCCTCTACCTTAGTATATAAAGGAGCCAAGGGGGGGAGGAGGCGCCGGCCAGGGAGAGAGGCGCAGGAGGAGTCCTACTCCTACCGGGAGTAGGACTCCCCTCCAATCCTATTCCAACAAGGATTCCCCAAAGGGGGGAAAAGAGGAGGAGGGGGCCGGCCACCTCTCCTAGTCCTAATAGGACTAGGGGAAGGGGGAGGCGCGCAACCCATCTAGGGAAGCCCCTTCTCTTTTCCACTAAGGCCCACTATGGCCCATATAGCTCCCGGGGGGTTCCGGTAACCCTCCCGGTAACCCGGTAAAATCCCGATTTCACCCGGAACACTTCCGATATCCAAATATAGGCTTCCAATATATCAATCTTTATGTCTCGACCATTTCGAGACTCCTCGTCATGTCCCTGATCACATCCAGGACTCCGAACAACCTTCGGTACATCAAAATGCATAAACTCATAATGTAACTGTCATCGTAACCTTAAGCGTGCGGACCCTACGGGTTCGAGAACAATGTAGACATGACCGAGACACGTCTCCGGTCAATAACCAATAGCGGGACCTGGATGCCCATATTGGCTCCTACATATTCTACGAAGATCTTTATCGGTCAGACCGCATAACGATATACGTTCTTCCCTTTGTCATCGGTATGTTACTTGCCCGAGATTCGATCGTCGGTATCCAATACCTAGTTCAATCTCATTACTGGCAAGTCTCTTTACTCGTTCCGTAATACATCATCTCACAAATAACATATTAGTTGCGGTGCTTGCAAGGCTTATGTGATGTGCATTACCGAGAGGGCCCAGAGATACCTCTCCGACAATCGGACTGACAAATCCTAATCTCGAAATACGCCAACCCAACATCTACCTTTGGAGACACCTGTAATGCTCCTTTATAATCACCCAGTTACGTTGTGACGTTTGGTAGCACCCAAAGTGTTCCTCCGGCAAACGGGAGTTGCATAATCTCATAGTCATATGAACATGTATAAGTCATGAAGAAAGCAATAGCAACATACTAAACGATCAGGTGCTAAGCTAATGGAATGGGTCATGTCAATCAGATCATTCAACTAATGATGTGACCTCGTTACTCAAATAACAACTCATTGTTCATGGTCAGGAAACATAACCATCTTTGATTAACGAGCTAGTCAAGTAGAGGCATACTAGTGACATTTTGTTTGTCTATGTATTCACACATGTATTATGTTTCCGGTTAATACAATTCTAGCATGAATAATAAACATTTATTATGATTATAAGGAAATAAATAATAACTTTATTATTGCCTCTAGGGCATATTTCCTTCAATGTTTTAGATGAATTAATTAATTAGATTAGATTAATGTCAAATAGTATATAGAAATGTTAGAAATGTTATAGAAAAGTTAGTTTTAGCTAGATGAATTAGATTAATTTCAAGTTGTAGAAATGTTATAGAAATGTTATAGAAATGTTAGAAATGTTATAGAAATGTTAGAAATGTTATAGAAATGTTAGGTTTTAGTTTCTTATAATTTTAGTTATAGAAAATTAGAATTTGCATATAAGAAATCACAATCCAATCATTTAAAAAATGTTACTTTTGCGGCTTATAGTATTTGTTCTCGACGATGCCCAGCCCGCATCCTCACCGTTGACCCGTTCGTGACGCCGTCCTACTTCAGAGGACCCATGTCCAGGACTGGGCTCCATCGGGCTGGCACTGGGAGGTGCTACCTTCAGGGGGTCACCACTTGGTGAGGAACCCGGGTCCCATCCTCGACCCTGAGCTCCTTTTGTGGCGTTCCCGTGGGCCACTTTTGGTGCGGAGGGAGCCGGCCCGCCGGAGGTGGTGCATCACCATGTCAGGGAGTAGGACGAGCACGTCCGTCGCTATATGGCTGCTATGGACGTCAGATTCTCCAATACCTGGCAGGTCTTTGGGGAGATGACCGGAGCTATGATCCTGTGATGGTTCCTTCTCTTTGGATGTCCACCGCCCGCGCCTCAGGAACCGCAAGTGGCCTAGATTATTCTGTAGTATTCGATCTTTATTACCTAGCTAGCTAGTGATGTATTCAATATATAATATTCGAGACGATGTATTCGAGATTATATATTATTCGAGACGATGCATATTATGTACTATGATTCAGGATTTCCTTATTGATTGCATGCATGCATTGTAATTTGAATACTAAATTGTTTTATATTTCTTCTGGGCTAGTTAAATAAAAGTTATGGCGGACAATACCGGCAGAGATGGAGAAGAGGCACTATTCGAGATCATACGCTCCCTTCACGCGCCAGATGATCGAAATGAAGAAGATGACGGCTCCCAATATCTGAACAATACCGGGGAGGGCGATGATATATATTCGATCGCGACGACCGAATTGATGAAGTCATGGACAATGACTATGATTATGATGGCGAAGAAAATGTTGATCTTGAAATAACAGAGACCGGCGAGGTATATTTATATAACCAGGCATCTGGTGATCATCACATGTTTTAACTGATTTGAAGATATATTAACGAATCAATCTTTCTTCTTTCATCCCTCTGGATCAAGCAAATCTTCTACATGCAGAGTGCGAGGCCCAGGCAAAAAGTTGAAGGAGGGCGTAAAGTACAACATAGATGCCATCAAATCTAATGGCAAACCACTAGCGCCTAAGAACATTGCGAACAAGTTCGTTCGTCAGTGCGGAGTTCCTGTGAAGGACCAACTCCCGATCTCCCTTCAAGAATGGAAAGAGCCATCAAAGAACCGTCCAGATCTTACTTTTGTCGACGACAGAGCAAAAACTCTGCTTTGGAAAAAACTCATGGAATATTTCACCCTACCAGATCATTTCACAACTGCAGATGTGGAGAAAGTCAAGGACGCTGCTCTTAGGAAGATAGCAATTGCATTCAACAACCACAAGAAAATTGTATGTAATAACTACATCAAAGAAGTAAAGAAGACTCTGGAATTCAAGGGAACGCTGGAGAAGCAAGGACAACACTGGCCCGCTTTCATGAAATTGAAGGAATCAGAATTATCTAAGGAACGGTCCAGGAAAAACAAAGCCAATGCCGCAAGAAAGGAGCAATTCCATAGGCTGGGGCGGCTACGCGGTGGCAATGCCTAAGTGGGATAAGTCTAAGCAAGAGATGATGGTTGCACAGGTCACTCCAGTTACATTGAGCTGGCCCCCCAGGTGCAGAACTTGGTTCTATGCGCATGGGGGGGCGTTGGACCCGAAGACAGGCCAGGTTTCGAAGAAGGCATGTCTTAAAGGAGCCGATGTTAAGTTAGTTGAAGCAATAGAAGATGCTCGAAAGGGGGTGCTCACGCCCAACAGAGAGAACGACGAGCTTATGCGCGCCCTAAGAAATCCTGAATACCAAGGGCGTTGTTCCGTGGTATGAGGGCTTTTCTGGCTGGAACACCGACTACAGAAGCCGTGCGAGAAGGAAGACGGAGGAGGAGAAGAAGAAGAAGCTGGATGACGAGCAGAGGAAGCACGAAGCAAAACGCCTTCAAGGCCTAGAATCAGCACACGCGGACTTGGCACTCAAATTCCAGCGGCAGTAGCAGCAGATCGACTCACTTAGCCAGGAAAGAGGGTCTCAGCAGCTACAGCAGCTAGCGGATGATCTAGCATTGGATAGCACCGTCCCATCCATGCCGAGAAGCAGCATGGGCTCCGCCCCGGGCGACGCACTACTGGATAGATACCCTATGGATGACATCATGGAGAACACTAACTGTGAGCTACACTTCAAAATAAAGAACATATCCGTGAAGGTGGCGGACGTCGTTGCTTATACAAATCCCCCGGAGCAACCTACCATTGCAGCCCGATTCCAGTCGGCTATGCTCGTGTCGTGGTTGATGAGGTGGTGGACCAATATTAGGGGCTACAGCTTGACATTCCTGGAGGTGACGAGGAGCACACACTGCGAGAGGCCATACATCGTATCATCCTATGGAGAAAGGATTGCATCATCTTTCAAAGGCCACCAACACCTCGTCATCTAGAGCTTGACATTCCAGGAGGTGACGAGGAGCAGACGACTCCCGCTCCTCCAAGTCTGGCACACCTTCAGGACACTCTCCTGCTTCAACTCAGCCAACGTGTGAGGCCACTCCTCCTGCTTCAACTCAGCCAACGCGTGAGGCCACTCCTCCCGTTTCAACTCAGCCAACGCGTGAGGCCACTCCTCCTCCTCCAAGTCCACCAACGCGTGCCACTCCTCCTCCAAGTCCGACAGCGCATTAGCCTTCTCCGCTGCCTCAGCAATCACGGAAGAGAGCCGCCGCAGCTATGGTGCGTAGTGCTACAAGTCGAGGTAGTACGAGAGGTACAGGCGGAGGCAAGCGATTTCAATATAATTCAAGCCTCAGGCCTCTTCCGCAAAGGCCTTACGACATGACCAAGGAGCAAAACCAAGCCATAGGGAAGGCCCAAGTGGACGCCCATTTTGGAACGAAACCGCCACCGCCGCCAGGGAGAAAGTGCCGAAGGATAAGATTGACCACTTTATTCGTATGGCTAAAGCACCAGCTCCCAAGCCTGTTAACTCAGACTATGAGCGCCAAATCAGGAAGGCACATCGAGCACGACAAAAGGATTCAAGCTCGATCTCGAGCAAAGCAGCTAGCAAAAAATGCGGGAAAATCATTCCCCAGCTAGGAGAACAGGCGGCGTAAAAGATCCCCCCGCTTGTTATACCAACACATGAGAGTACCAGCGCCGGTCAGCTGGTAATAACCGACGAGCATAGAAGGCAGGCTGAAATGCTCGGTATCACTGTTGGACAACTCCTCGAGATTGAGCACATGCCTCTGCTTAGAGAGGAGGACATAAAACGGAAATATGCCCGCGGCCAACCTTTGGTCAAGCCTGAGGAGGTCAAGAACCTCCCAACGAGAATGTATGAATTGCATGATTGCTACATGAAAATTACCAAGAGTTCCAATCGAGAGTCCCTCATGGTGAAAGTCAAGGAAGAGTATTACTTCCATAAGCTAGCTCTGGCCGTTGAGTATTCAGAACTATTTCAGTTATTCAATCAAGATGCACTCGACAAAGCTCTCGTCAGTTGCTATTGTTTGTAAGTGATTTCTTTCTGTAATTTAAGTCTCAAGCTAGCTGTAGTGCTCATTGATTGATCATTACATGTAATTATCCTCACTATATTCTTTTCTGTGGTATTATGCAGGATGAAGATGTATGAAATGAAAAAAGGTGGACGCTATGGCATTGGGTTCATTGACCCAAATACCGATAATGAAGAAACAGGGAAATATCCATGGTATCAAGCAGAAGTAGAGAAAAACATGCTAGAGTTCTTGAAGCGCCTCAATACCAATGAAGATGTACTACTTTCTTACAACTTCCTGTGAGTCACACTGTCTTGTACTACAAATTCTGTTTTTACTTACTAGCTAGCTAGATGTTAATAATTAAGTGTATAGGGTTTAGGGTAGTTGATGAGTGTTATGCACATGCCCGCTTAATTAAGACATACAAATGTGTGTGTGCATGCAGTTACCATTGGATCTTGTTAACCATTAAAGTTGACAAAGGAATAGTTGAAGTACTGGACTCACTACTTAAAAAAGTGACTACTCAATCGTGAAGGGAATAGTCGGCAGGTAATTCAATTATTATTAACTATATGTCGGCCTCTTTAGTTCGTCATTTCCTGATATCAACTATTTAATAACTCATTTATTCATTTTCTTTGCCGGCGGGTATACGTAGGGCTTGGGAAATGTTCAGGAATGAGGTTCCAGGTCCATGGAAATAAAAGATGTATTGGTTTCGACCCAAGGTATAATTAATTAAGTAGTACTAGCTAGCTACCATGCATCTCTTTAATTCTAATTCAATACCATTAATTATCATGCTTGATTAATTATTATCTGATTAAATTCTATACTCGTAAAGGCCCTGAAGCAGGCAAAGGGGACTGATGTCTGTGCATACTACGTTTGCGAGAACATTCGCATGATGGCGTCCGAATGGACCAAATCTGATAGACAGCTATGGGTACGTTTGATAGAACAATATTCAAAAAATTTACATCATTATTGATATCTAGTCACATAACTAATACACATGCATATTGATCTCCTTCTTAACAGTTCGATTCGGTGCGGGAGATGCTCCTACCAGAGGAGCGCATACGAGCACTTCAAGAGGAAATAGCGGGATTTTTGCTCGACCAGGTCATAGATCCCAAAGGGGAATTCTATTACCAGCTACCGCCCCCATGAATCACTCCCAATTGTCATCGTTCTCCGAAGGCACCAAGGCAAATGCCACTGGCTCTGAAGGCAACATGTAGGAGAAATTGTATATATACCTAATTGTATATATATACATGTGTATGTGTGTGAATAATGGTGGTTGTGAGACATTAGATGATATATGTATATATATATATATATATATATATATATATATATATGATCCGTTCTACGAGAAATTCTATTTTTATTTATGCATAACATGTACAATATGTAGTATCATAAAATACCAGCAGACGAAAAAGAATTAAATGGAAAACACAAAATTAAAGGAAAAATAAATAATAAAACCAAAACCCCCCAAAAATTTTAGTACCAGTTGGTGTTACCAACCGGTACTAAAGGGCTCCCTGCCCCCAGCGCTGGCACGTGCCAGGTGGTTGCCTTTAGTCCCCACCCTTTAGTGATGGTTACAGAACCGGCACTAAAGGCCTTACGCACCGGAGCTATAGCCCGATTCTGCACTAGTGAAAGTTGCCGATATGGTGTGATAATGATCGATTGAACTTACTTCTCGAGCATACCACATCACCTTGGTAGGAACCCTCTTCCTGCGGCGCTCTCCATCAACATCACCAGGGTCATGTCGTCTGATCTTATACCGCAATGCACCGCATACCGGGCATGCGTTCAAATCCTCGTACGCACCGCGGTAGAGGATGCAGTCATTAGGGCATGCATGTATCTTATGCACCTCCAATCCTAGAGGGCATACAACCTTATTTTTTGCATACGAACTGTCGGGCAATTCGTTATCCTTTGGAAGCTTCTTCTTCAATATTTTCAGTAGCTTCTCAAATCCTTTGTCACGCACACCATTCTATGCCTTCCACTGCAGCAATTCCAGTATGGTACCGAGCTTTGTGTTGCCATCTTTGCAATTGGGGTACAACCCTTTTTTGTGATCTTCTAACATGCAATCGAACTTCAGCTTCTCCTTTTCACTTTCGCGCTGTCTCTTTGCATCAACAATGACCTGGTGAAGATCATCATCGGGCACATCGTCTGGTTCCTCTTGATCTTCAGCTTCCCCCGTTGCAGCATCACCGTATTTAGGGGGCACATAGTTGTCATCTTCTTCTTCTTCTTCGATGTCTTCCATCATAACCCCTCTTTCTCCGTGCTTGGTCCAAACATTATAGTGTGGCATGAAACCCTTATAAAGAAGGTGGGTGTGAAATGTTTTCGAGTCAGAGTAAGACCTCGTATTCCCACATATATGGCATGGACAACACATAAAATCATTCTACTTGTTTGCCTCAGCCATTGTGAGAAAATTATTCACGCCCTTAATGTACTCGGAGGTGCATCTGTTACCATACATCCATTGTCCGTTCATCTCGGCGTACATCATGAATAGATAAGTGACCAAGTTAATAGAAGTTTATCATCACATTAAACCCAAAGTACATACATAGTTCTCATTGAACAACATATAGCTCTCGAGAGCATCTAATTAAACAATACATTGAAACTATGTAAAACATTTCAATGCAACAAACAATGCGATCATAACCGTAACCAAGGTAACAATTGATCCAACGGCATAGTGATACCAAGCCTCAGTATGAATGGCATATTTTCTAATCTATCTAATCTTCAAGCGCATTGCATCCATCTTGATCTTGTGATCATCGACGACATCCGCAACATGCAACTCCAATATAATCTTCTCCTCCTCAATTGTTTTCAATTTTTCCTTCAAGTAATTGTTTTCTTCTTCAACTAAATTTAACCTCTCGACAATAGGTTCGGTTGGAATTTCCGGTTCACATACCTCCTAGATAATAAAAATCTATGTCACGTTGCTCGGCATAATTATCATAAATACTAAATGAAACTAATAGTTACAAAAGAAAATATATATACCACATCTGAATCATAGACATGGCGAGGGCCGACGGAGGCGGATACCAAAACCATCGCACTATATAATAACAAACAATAATCAGTAAGAAAACTACACAAGTATCTATCTAAATAATACAAGTAAGAACTTTTTTCTTTTATAAAGAAGATAAGATCAAGAGGCTCACCACAGTGGTGCAGGCGACGAGATTGGCGCGGGCGATCAACGGCGGTGAGGACGGAGACGGTACAGGATGGACTGCCAAACCTAGACAAATCTTGAGGAAAATGGAGCTTGGACAAGGAGCTTCGAGAGGAGAAAGCTTAAGGGTGGCTCGGGCATTTCATCAAACACCTCATGTGCATATGAGATGAGCTAGAGCACAACACACCTCTCACACACCTCTCCCAAGAAAACAGAACACTCCACTACTCTGCTCGCGGGAAAGGGGTATATATAGGCATATCATTGGTCCCGGTTCGCGGCTGGAACCGGGACTAAAGGACACCCTTTGCTCCTGGTTCAAGCCACCAACCAGGACCAATGGTGGTGGGCCAGGAGCGAGGCACATAGGTCCTGGTTCGAGCCTCGAACCGGGACCAAAGGTGCAAGATGAACCGGGACCAATGCCCCACGATGGCCCGGCCGGCCCCCTGGCCTCACGAGCCAGGACCTATGCCCCCATGGGTCCCGGTTCTGGGCTGAACCGGGACTAATTGGCTGGCCCGGCCTGAACCAAAGCCCTGTTTTCTACTAGTGCTAGTTTCTTTTTTGTGGAGATGAGAAAGGGCCCTAGGCCGGCCGTAGTCAGGGGCGGTGCTATGGCATGCTATCTGGACAAGTATGTATAATACTATACTAGTAGTACATGGCCAACTTTAAACAGTAATTAAGATTCAATCTGTATTAGTCCTGATTCTTGCCTACTTGTAGGACTGATTGGTTGGTTGGGGGGTTTGTGAATTGTTGTAAAACTGCACGCACCAGCAAGTTCACCCAAAAGCTCAAACTGATGGGGAAAGGTGTGTTGGGAAACATAGTGGACAACAAAAAAATCACCCTACAATCACCTAGAAACAATATGAAGATGCATATAAGGTTTGGATCAATGATTGCTACCGACTCCGGAATGCAACGAAAGTAGACGAGTGAGTGTAGATCATACTTGGAGTCCCTCGAACGATAGATTAACAATCCCATGAACCACCCACGAAAGATCCCTCTAAAGAAGACCGAAAGCACGGCCTCTCAACTTGGTTGTAAGCATACGATCTTCACAATCCAGCAGCACTTCACCATCCAGAGCTAATCGTCGCTGGAGAATTAGAGGGAGGAGATTCGAACCACACTGAGCTTCTAATTATGAGGATTAGAGGATCTAGGTCAAGCTCTAATTAATCAATCTAGGATCAACTAAAACTATAACTAGAGGAGGCTCCAAAACTTGTGTCTCCAAAGACAAAAATCCTCTGGCATATATAGGTTGGAGGAGAGGGGAGGGGGCCACATGGGGAGGTTTACCTTTCCCTTTGGTAGACCAAGTAGGGGGAAACCCCTTCCAATTCAGCCCCCCCCCCCCGCCCCGTCCTTCCCCAAGTGGAAAGGGAGCACCACTCTATTGGGCCCAAGTAACTTTCCACTAGCTACTTGGCCTTTTTAGGCCCGTTGATATTAAATTAAATATAAAAGCCTCCTAACAATTACTATAGCCTTTTATTATTAATTTAACATCACTTGAAATATTTTTCACCTATATATTATTTATCGGTAATACCCGGTATTGCCCGATAAACTCTGAGGCCCTTCAAGTGACCCCGAGATGCTTCCGGTTCCTCTCGGAGCTATTTTGAATATTAATGAAATAATTCCACAAATAAATCCTCAATACTATAGTCCTACTAACACTTAGTAGATCGTGGTTTCCTTAAGCTTGTGACCCCATGGGTTCGGTAAATCATAGACGTGAATGGAACCCCTTCATTCAATGGCCAATAGCGGAACCATCGACGTCCATATCGATCCCTATGATGGATGCCATTACACCGAGAGGCCCTAAGAATATCTTCGGCATCGTCGGAGAAGAAAAATCCTACTCTCAAGCTATCTAGTCCCTTGTCAAACTTTCAATGAACCTATAAGTTGTCGTTATGACCACCATGGTACAGTGACGTTTGAGAGACCCCAAAGTCAACCGTACAGTAGAAAGTGACTACGATATTCTCAAGGTCTAAGGAACTAAAACACACATTAACGTACTGTGTTATAACACTTGATTTCAGATGATATTATATCAAAGTATAACAAACAAGTTTGGGTTGATTCAATATGATTGTTCTTCTAACGTTATACTCTCAATTTTATTACAGGGAATCGTTACATGTAGCGATATCTAAGATCTGAAAAACGTGATCATCAACAACACTTGAGCCAGTCTTAGAGGCAAGACTAGGAACCTATTCTTTATCATTTATTATTTCACAAATGCATATGAGTATTCCATTGAATCGCATGTTCCAGGATCATAGCAGTTATAGCATGAAATATAAACTCTTATATATGAACATGGAAATATAATAATACAATATTATTGCATCTAGGGCATATTTCCATAAAGGTGGGCTATGCATTTATATGTCAACCCTCCCCTCATATGTGGCTCCCTAGGGCCTAAATGTGGACCGAAAGTGGGCTGTAATTTTTGTTTTTAAATTGCGTCAGTCACGCCTTGAACTCGAGACCTCTTGGCTCTGATATCATATAAAACTACACACACCGGCCAATTCATCCAAAAGCTCAAACTGATGGGGAAAGGTGGGCTATGCATTTATATGTCAACAGTTGTGACATGACTCCATAGATAAACTAAAACATGAATATGCGATCTGACTAGTGATCATCATTTTTCCCAAAAAAATAATATTGAAAACTAGCAAACACCAGGTATGACATCTGGAAATTCGAAACAATTGGCAATGAATGGTGACTATGACCGATGAGTCATGCCAGATAACTTGGACGCGAGGATAGGACAAATGGACTATTATGCAGAAATCGCTGAAAAAGAAGACTACTACATAATGAAAGTTGATTCGCCAAAAACATAATAAAAGTTGATTCACAAGAAAAATAACCCAGAATTGAACTTGATTGTTAAGCAAAATTTGTTTTCGTGAGCGAAATAAGCACCACCATTATGGTGATCTCTTGTTGTTGAAATAAATCACATAGTTTTGGATTTAGATTTTACATATACGTGATTTTTTCATATTTGTACTGTACGTGATTTTTTCATAAACTACACCACATTTATAAATTATTTCTGCCTTCGCCACTAGCCGCAGTTATGGCAGCAGCGACTAACAGAATACTACATGTAGTGCATGTTTGTTACTTCTCACCTCATTCATGGATGGGTCTCACGTGCATGGCCATCAGTCCACCATGATGGGCCTTCCGTGGTGGATGGATAGGAGTACTTGGGAGAATATCAGGTACTCCCACCCTTTGGGGTGCTCCCAGTGCACCGATGCCGAAAAAAAATTGTTAAAATATTCGAACAATTCTGAAAAAAAACTTAGCACATTAACACAACATCGATGTATCTTGTGACAAAAATTCAAATCAAAATTTAGAACATTGCTTGAGATACAAAAATGACAAATTCGACAGTAAATAGTACATAACATAAGTTGGGCTTTAGATTTGGCCCATTATCACATTGGTGTCAAATTTGTGATTTTTGTATCTCGAGCAATGTTTCGAATTTTGATTTGAAATTTTGTGACAAGATACATTGATGTTGTATGACTGTGCTAACTTTTTTCAGAATTTTTCAAACATTTTAAAAATGTTTTTCGGCATCGGTGCACCGCGAGCACCCAAGGGGTGGGAGTACCCGATATTCCCCCAGGAATACTCCAAGTACATGCATGCAAAATTTAGTAAACAACAATAATAATAAAAAATCAAACCAAATACAAAACTATCCCTTGAAGAAGAAACAAAATAAAAGTAAAAAAATTCCATAGAATTTACACGTAAATTGCTCATTTTTATAATATTCCAGAATAAGCATATAATTTTCGTAGAAAGAAGTTTCTTAGAGTGAATGAATTTGTGGCCTTGGTATGACCTTTTAAGAAGAAAGAAAATATTAAAAATGAAAACAAATAATGCTAAAATTTGAATACAATTTACAAAGAAATTTTGTTGTCCTACAATATATGCAAGAATAAGCATATAATAGTGGACTTTTCACAAAAAGAAGATTCTTATGAAGAAATGAATTAGTGGCATTAGGATCAATTATATATTTAAAATGATAGAAAATGAATGGCTAAGATGTAACAGTAAAAAAAGAGCTTAAAAGAACGTATGGGATTAACTTTAAAGAACACGTCCGTATGCAAATCATGAGCAATGTAAGACTCAGAGAAGGAACCTCGGAGGCACACGTTATACTTGCACTAATCAAGGAGTCCTAGAGGCACACGTGCATTTTGTATCCAGATGTACTATGTTCTACAGACAGGTGCATCAATTTTACCATTGGTTATCATTTTTATGGGTTGTCTAGGGCACATCTAGATGTGCCCTAGTTATTGCACATCTAAGTCACTCAATCAAACTAAAAAGGAAAAGGAAAAAAGACAAAATAAAATGCTTGCATGAATCTTAGCATAAAATCAATGGTATAGGACTTAGATATGCAATACGTAGAGCACATCTAGACGTGCTTTAGCAAAACTGTTTAGGACACGTACAACAAACATTGTTCTTTCTCATCCCACAAAAGAAAACACTTTCCTTTCTATTACAAAAACAGGTTGTATGATACTTGGACACGTATAACAAGACCTATGTAACCCTATCCTTTCCTTTGAAAAATCAAGCCATAAATTCACGTAAAGAAAAACCAAGCCTCATTTCTGGACACGTACGATTGGGCTGATAGGTGATATGGATTTATCATAGCTTTGCTTTTCACATGACAACCATGGAGTTGCCGCATAAGCTGGATGACCAAAGCTAAACCTGTAATTGATAGCAGGACCGTTCCTAACTTTTTTTAGAACAGGACCCTCCTAAAAAATAGGGACCACATATCTTAACCAAACCAAGTATTATAAACGACCTTGAAAAATAAAATAAAAATGCATTGATGTATTCTACCTTCGGAATGAGCCACGATTTGTCTAACATTATTGACCATTGATAGAAAAGCACTAATACTAGGGTTCTGTTTGACCATTTCCCACGAGAAAATGCCATACAACATAAGCGCCACAGATCCAAGAGCTGGAGTTCCATTAAATCTCTCAGCCCTCATGTCGGCACCAGAGGGCGCACCGAGGTGGCATTGATAAGGTTGGAGGCCCCAACAGACAAGGTGATGCTACCGTAGCAGCCATGCGAACCAATCCTGTAAATTCTAGCTTCACCACAGAGAATGGATTTCCGAAATAATGCCTGCAAGCCACCAGCAGATAATAAGTGTAGCGGTGCACTTGAATCAGGTATTATAATAATGCATAGCTAAACATATTATTGTAGACACAACTCTTTTTTTAGGGTGTAGATACAACTCTTACAACACTTAACACATGGCATCACAAAAAAACAAATTGGAAAATTTATAACCACGCATAACAAAGTAGCTTGCATGCTTACTCCGTGTGAACCCCATAAATAAATATATCCATAAAACTATAGATACATTTTTTTCAAGAGTCTTAAACTTAGATTTAACAGAAAATAAATAAATTATCAAATAAAAATTAATATAAGATTATCAATCTAAATTTTAGTATATAAAATATGAGGTGAGTGGTGGGAAATAATGTTTCAAAAATTTTAATGCAAATATTACAAGCTAAGAATTTATATTTTATTGTTAGTAGAAAGTTTCTAAAACTATTATACATGTGAACATAGAAAGAAATGGGTGACAAACATATTTGAAAAAAATAGAGATTAGAGCGGAATTTATTTACTTTCATGGATGGGCTCTTAATTAGTGTCCATTAGTCATCCATCTATCATGTTGGTGTTTCTCCCACCAATACCAATGTTTTTAGCATACCGAGAAAAAACATCAATATGATGACATATGCAAATCTAGCCGCTCAAATACCTGGGTGGCCCTGCTAGCTATCCTTAAAGAAGAAATAAAATGAAATAAAAACTTCAAAAAATCTAGATAATGAAGTTTTATAAGTAAGAATGAATTATTGACAATGGTATTACACTTTAAGACGAAAGAAATTTTAAAATCTAAAAAATAATTACAAACTATTGCGCACATCTTACCAAAAAAATGCAATTTTTAAATACGCAAGAGTAAACATATGATAATGAATTTTTCACAAAAAAGAAGTTTGCCAAGAAGAAATGGATTAGTGGCATTGGTATTATACTTCAAGAAGAAAACAAATCAATAAGAACTAAAACATAATGATAAGAAAAATGATGAAGTTTTCAAAGGAAGTATAAATTTATTAAATGATATTACCCTTTATGAAGAAACAACATGAGAACAATTGTGCACAATTTACAGATAAATTGCATTTTTTTACAGTATGCAAGTATAATCATATAACAGGGAATATAGGCAAAAGAAATAAGTTCCCTGTGATGGAATGAATAAGTGGCACTGCTCATACACTTAAAGAAGAAGAAAATGGAATAAAGACCAAAATAAAATCAAAATAATAAAGTTTAATAACAGATATTGAATAAGTGCAACGGCATTACCCTTCAACAAGAAAGATAAATAAAAGGAGAAATAGTAAAATGAATAATGAAAACAATTGCACACAATTTACAAAACAAATTGTGATTTTGTATAATATGCAAGAATAAGCATATAATAGTGGAATTTTTGCAAATAAAATTCTAAGAATGAATAAATAATTGGCTTTGGAATTTCCTTTGAAGAAGAAAAAATAAAAACTAGAGAAAAATCAAAATAATGAAGTTTTCTAAGGAAGAAAGAATATTTTTACGGAGAAGGAAGAATTAATAAGTTGCATTGGTATTACCATTTCAAAAGAAACAAAAGGATAAAAATAAATCAAACAATGACAAATTGCGCATAACTTACAAAAGAAATTGAGATTTCTAATAATATGCAGAAATAAACAAATAATAGTAGAATTTTCCAAAAAAAATATCACTAATAAGGAATGGGTAATTGGGATTGTTATTACCATTAAAGAAGAAGAAAAAAATCAAGTGATCCGAAACAGGAGCCATCCTAAAATTCAGCCTAAAAATTAATGAAACAACACAAGTAAAAAAACACGAATCGCGACAAAAATTCAAATACTAATCAACTTACATATAGCTAAAGTGAATAAGAAAAATGCATCTCGGTGTCATCCTCCTCGTATTCATGTCAAAAACATACGTTTGTGCCCATCAACAAAACACACGCATAGAGATGCACGCACAAAAATTATGCGCTTACTCAATTTATCAAGCCTCGTATGTGGATTCACCAACCAAAAAGTATCAACTGATGCTTTGCCAGGCAATGAATGGTTAGTGAGAAAAAATTGACTGGCCCAAACTTTGATTTTAGGCGACTGACCAATAGCTAAAGAGTTAATAAATTATCCATGTTATGTCTTCCCAAATCTACAAGAAGATGTTAATGGTTCGAGCAGACTGTCATGTATGGACCATAAGATGAATATGTATGCAAGTTTCAGGTGTGATGTGCAAAAATGAATGGACCATAAGATGAATATCATGTATAATTGAAGGGCTTTATTGAAAAATGTTTGTACATTTTTTGACAGGTAGGGACAGGCAGCTCTGTGTGGGGATTTATTTTCGGTGCTTTCCCATCTATGTTTGACATCGGCAACATGATAAGTAGGTTAGACTTTTGTTGCGCATTAATTAGGTAGCTATGGTAGATTTCACCATAACCTTTCTTTGGATGAGGATGCCTCGCGTTTGCATGTGGGGTTGCGCATGTGTTGAAAGAAATTACACTATTGATGTGATAATGTATAAAGCTCTCCTCCCCCTCACACACACACATAAAAATGAATGAAAAATATACAGTAAGATATTTTGTTCCATGAGCCATAAATAGTCATATTTAGAGACCCAAAGGTTGTACTTATAATATTTACAACCCAAGCTTGATTATGAATTTCCAAGTTTTTATAACAATTTTTGGTGTGATTTTGTCCTTCAAGAGTAAAAAGGTGAGGCTTAAGAAGTGGACTAAATGGACCACACTGACTACTCACAGAGAGCAAGATTGTCGTGTTCATGTTGGCATGCTTGACATTCTTGAGGAGCAAGAATGTACAAGAGGGCATTCAGCACTAGTAGTTTCAGCGGAAGAAGTAGTTAATTTTCTATTTATTTTTCCAAAAGAGGATTTGTCCAACATTTTGTGTGACACTAAAAAATTCTGTAAAATATGCACATTCCTAATAACTGTCAAATGCATCACCTAAAATAAGGCCAGAACATCATTGAAGTGTCGACGGCGTTGCCTTGGGAGGAAATTAGTTGGTGATGATTTTTGTCACAAAAAATGTTGTTGGGCAATGTTTTTTTCATCTCATGGATTTTCTTCACAAAAAATGAGCTCGGGTAGAAATCAATTGTTCCATTCACCTAGACACACAGGTTCATATCCAATGTTACCCACTTGACATGAATTGATCCCTTAAAAATAATAGTACCAGCCTAGTATTCATGACTCATCTTAATCATCTCAACTTTATCCTTGCATATATAATCACATGTCCGAGCCACAAACAGACAAATCTGAGTAACCTTAGTGTAAGTGTGTGTCTCTGAGTAAGAGAAGGAACCCAACAAAATCATCTTACGTATGAAATATCTAATTGCCATCAAGCTAGTAGAATAAATGAAGTAAAAGGGTCGTAATTGCCATCAAGCTAGCTAATCGATAATGGTAAGTAATCGGTTATTATGTTGCGCATTAGGATGTCCATTACTCAGTTCTTCATGGTGTTCCTTTTACAATGTAGATAAATAAAAAATAGTGCTACCTCGTTGCATGAGAATCACGATGAATGTGTTTTAAGCTACTTATTATTTCATGCATTCCATTCCTTTTAGGTGCATCATTAAAATTCTTATCCTGATAGTCAGTTGTCATTCCACATTCATATGATGCATATACTGGAGTAAGATTATATTAATTGCTTTGCTTGATTGGATGTGTGTGTGTGTAGTCTAGTCTTTTGCTACGAATATATGTATCTGGCCAAAGCATTAGAAATTTAGAAATTGCTTACTCTTGTCATATTGCATATAATAGTCAATTGAGGTCATTACATCAGCATGTGAATATTCAGATTTCCTCGATGAATAAGCGACTAAAATATTACAAATGTGTGGGCCGCCGCCTAGGCATCCACAGACCCTTCACCCACTAGGGAAGAAGCTGATACCTCACTTGCACTCTCACTAGCATTCACATAGGCTTTCCCGGTGGTTGTCTCTCGCGGCCGCAAGGAGGAGAAGGGTGCATGAGGTTGGCTGCATGGCAAAATCTTAATTGCCCTTAATCGCTTGCTAGGAGTGATGCAAGGGCGAATCAGAGGGTTGAACTATCAATTTTTTTTTGCACTAGGCTATGGTTGATATTGCACCATATCAGTGTCCCGAAGATATCTAGGCAAGCCAGTAGAAAGGAACTTTTTTTGCGGCTAAGAGGGTAAGTTCTAACAAAAAATAAGATCATTTTTTAGCCGAAACATGCCAAAGCTGGAGGACATGGCATTGATGTCCATGTTTCCTCCATAGCACGAACCAGGTCGACAACATTCTTCTTATTTTTTGTTTTGTATATTTGTTTTTATCGATTCTTGATTACTTTTGTTCTATTCTACTCCATTTCAATACATGTAAATGTTTTAACATTCATCAACATCCTAAATTCGTGAAAAAAAATTAATATCTGCAAATATTTTTTAAAAATCATTAAAAATTAAAATTGTGTGAGACTTTTTAAATTTTATAATAGTTTGAAACATTTGCAAAAGAAATATCAAGCAATGAGCAACTTTTTTTCTGTGTTTCCTAAAACTCTTTTGTCATGCCATCCCATAGATGGTAACTAAATGTTGTGAAATATTGAATGCATCATATGTGTTGCCCCTAAAACACGAATCCTAGCTTACTTTTGTAATCGGTTTTTGGCAAATGAAACATTTAGAGTGCCATCACGGAAAGAAAGAAACACTAAAGATATTATAATTGGTGTTCCTGAGCCGGTCATAATTATGACCCTCCAGCCCCATCGACATACATGTGGTGATTTTGTTATGGGGACCCCACTTTTTGCTCGACTCACTTGCTTTGGCATATTGTTGTTGCTGCCGGTGGTGGTGGAGATGATGTCTCAGGTCGTCCTCATTCGAAATCTTACAATCCTAGCAGTTTTGCTTGGTAAGAGCGCCAAAAGAAAACAACCCATCAAAAATTGTCACAATGGAACACCAAGGATGAACAACCATAAAAAGACATGACCAACATCATCCCATGATAGATATAGTGATATCTTATTACCTTCTCGCATGTGATTGCCAAGGCCGCTAATCCTCGAGAAGCACCGGCTATGGTTGCTCCATGCAAAGTATGGTGAGGCTCTATATGCCTCAGCAGACTATGCCATGGTTGGCAACATCATCTGAACCACCATTTGCTGCAAGAACAGAGAGCCTTGGAAGTGAGATGAGCGTGCCGACCTAGTTACAATTTGCAAGTGTTTGCTTGACAATTTTCCGCATCAAGCAACAAATAGGTAGATTATCCTATTCCACGCTCACTGCATAGAATAGTAGTCAAATGGTCTTCTTCCCATAGGGACAACACACATGGCTTGGCCCAAAAAGTGTAACTGAGTGTAGTTGGTTCCATTGGTTTTCTTACTTGTTTTTTCTATTCTTGTTTGTACCATTTTTTGTTAGTTTTCTGTGTTTGCTTTTTTCTCATTTTCTTTCATATTTCATTTTCTAATTCTTTTCTTCTATTTTACCACTTTATAATACATGTACATTTTGCATAACTCACCAACATTTATAAATCCCTAACCATTTTATTATATGTGACTATTTTCTAAATTTGTGATAAAATCTTAAATCGTGAAGTTTATATAATATATAAATATTTTTAAAGTATATGTGAACATTTTCAATTTGTGACCAGGTTTGGTTTTCTTGGTGGCTAAAACTCTTTAATCATGCCATCCCTAAGAAAGTTATTTAATACGAATGAAACATTGGAATATGTCATGTGTGATGTCCCTAGAACTGAGCCCATTTGCATTTCATGATTTTGTTTGGTGGATGAAAAAGTCCTAGCTTATTGCCTTATTTCGTATTGTCCACTGCATCTTTTTAAAAAACAAACATAAAAAGAAAGAAATACAAGAGATATTATAGGTAATGTTCCTAAGCTACCCATATTTATGACCAACAATCCCGTTGAAATCAAAATTTAGACACATATATTGTTTTCATAGATAACAATACATAGTAGAAATAATAATATAATACAAAAACAATCACATCCCTAAGACCAATCCATCGGTCTTTCTTTTTCCAAGGCGGAAAAAAACATAGTTGCACACTTAGCCGATTCGGTCCGGACATACCTTTCATGGTACTAACATAGAAACAATAGACATACAATACTCGCTATGTTTCAATGCTAGTTGCACATAGAACCCACCAACCCCGTCGCGATCAAAATATCAAAGACCATATATATGTTTCATTGTGATTGTGTTCTCAGCTAAGAATAGGTAAAAGGTAGGGTGAAATTACTATTATTTACAAGAATATAATAGAAAATAATACCATACTAGCATAATTTTAGTCCTTGCCCATTGACAGTGGTTAGATGATCAGGACAACCATGTGGTCATTCCCATCCGCATACAGAACCATCATGCTAGTTTTGCTTAACAAGGGGGCCCAATGAAAAGAACATATCAAATGTTGGGCTTCTTCATGAATCTAGTTTTCAGGTAAGGTCAGATCATCTTATTGAATAGATATCTGAAAGAAAGCAAAGGAATGAATCGTTTTTCCAATTACCTTCTCTCGAAAACCATAGATCTTCTAGTTACCTTATCACTATTGAACACCATAGGCAATGCACCATGAAACGCATGGCCAGGACCATCTTAGCATAGATTTAGTAAGATCCGGTTAACCCCTCACATGATATTTTCGTGGAGGCATTTCATCAAGCAGCACCGACTCCTCCGTCGGCTGCTCCATTGGTAATATTGTGAGGCTCTATAGGCGGTGGAGGATGACACCTTGGCTAGTAACATCATGTCCATCACCATCATTAGCAATAACTGCAAGCCCAAGCATGTAAGCTAAGTGGCCCAGGCTAGTTACAATCTGCAAGTGTTTGCTCCGCTATTTGCCATATTAATTGAACGACAAGTAAGAGGAATTTCATTTTTAGACTCGTTGCATTGAATAGTAGTCAAATGGTATTATCATCACCTGGACAACGCATATGAGCATGCCCTAGTAGCATAATTGAAAGTAGCTGGTTCCATTGGTTTTATTCTGGGTTTTTCATTACTAGTTTTTATAAGTTTCTTTGATATCTTTTTTTTATGATTTCATGTTCTGGTTTCGTATGTTCTTTTTTATTAAACTCCAATGCATGAATATTTCTAAAAATTTAACAAAATTTCTAAATCCATGAATATATATTTATTCCACAAACATTTTTAAGATTCACGAACCTTTTAAATTCATGAAGATTAATTTAATTTACAATTTTTCTTATTTTTTTTGAACATTTTCAAAATTTGGTAAAAAAAAATTGTTTTCCCCCTCCCTAAAACTGTTTTGCCATACCGTCCCAAAGAAGGTAACTTAATATCGCAAACATTTAATGTTTCATGTGTGAAGTCCCTAATATTGAGCCCATAGGCCTTTAAAAAGTTGCATGTACGAAGAAAACCAAAATCGCATCTTACTGCCTTTTTCGCTTTTGTCCAATGTATATTTCGTCGAACCATCATGGAAAGAGAAAAAGACAAGCGAAATTAGATCGGTATTCGTGAGCTAGAATTATATATGACCGTCCAACCCAGCCAAAAGTCAAAATATGAAAAACCAATATGTTTAATTATATAAGAACAAACAGCGTAGATATAATATAAAAAAACATTCTCATTCCTATGCTTAACTCATCGATCTTTCTTTCTCGCAAGGTGAATAAAAATCACCATTGTCATACTATTAGCTAGTTCGGTCCAGACATACGTTTCATGCAACTGACATAAAAAAATAAGAGAGGTATTGTAGTGGAGCTATGATACATCCATTTTGCATCTGTATTTTTATTATAATGTACTCTTTATCAATGATATTTTGCACATTACAACTCCATTCTAATGCCTTTTTCTCTTCAATTTACTATTTCTATGCCACAACCACATGGATCAGTATCGAGTCTTTGGACAGCCCAAGGCCTAAATTTCTATATGGTTATAACAGGGCTTTGACCCTGCTAGCCTGATAATATTCATGCGACAATTGGTCTCGAAGGGTTCGATGCTTGGCACGAGACACAAAACTTCTCCGTCCTTAGATTCCCTTAAAAAATCCCTCTAGAAATGTTCGCATCGATATTTTTGTATCTAAAATAAATTTTTCATGTTCTATTTAAAAAATATCTCCATGAGCTAAGTCTCCAGGCTTAGTTATGATTTGCAAGCTTTTGTTCAACTATTTACAGGAACAAAGCGTCAAACAGGAGGAATATCCTATTCTGAGTTCATTGCGTAGCAATATCCTATCATATTCATCACCCAGGACAATACATACGGTCTGGCCCAAGAACCGTACTAGAGCGTAGCCTGTTACATTGGTTTTATTACAATTTTTCCTTTTCATTTTACTTACATTTTAAGTTTTAGAAATATATTCTTAAAATCCTTCAGTAATTTAGTTAAAATTTATTATTATAAAAATGTTCAAGAATTTATACAAATTAATAAATTTTGAAAGAAATCATGATCTTGAATTTAGAAGAAACGCTCACTAATCCAAATATATTCATGAATTTAAAAATTTGTTATTGAATTTTTTAAAAACCTTCAAAATTTTGAATTTTCCTAGCAAGTTTCAGAGATTTTTTTATGCATTTGAAAAAATTCATGAGTTTGAAGAATGTTAATGAATATTGAAAAACTCTTCACGAATTTGAAAATTTTCTGTGGTACCATAAATTCTTGAGAATTTTAAAGTGCTCAAAATAAGAAAAAAATGCTAATTATTGTAATAGATTTTTAAAAAATTGTAATAGATCTTCAACTTATGTTTTAATGGATTAAAATAAGATCAGCCCATATTTTAAAAATATAGGCATGTCTATGCGTGGCTTTTACCAAGACCGAATGACGTCTCGCCTTTAGCATGATATAATGCGCTAGCCCGATATGGTCTTCTTTCCTTTGCTTCTTCTCTTAGTTCTTACTTATTTGCGTTTTTCAAATTTTTTTATATTATCTATTTATATATATGTTGGAATTATTATACATACTTTCGGAAAAAATAATAATTTACTTAGTTCTTAAAAATCATGAAGCATTAAATATTTTGTGAAAAACGTTTGTTTCTTCGGTTGAAAGGTAATGTTCCCAAAATTTTAAAAGTTAAACATGTTTTCAAATATGTTCATGACATTATCTTTAATATCTATATGGAAATATAAATATTTGTTTACATGATTTGTAAAATTATTGTTCCATTCAAATAAATTTTTAGAACATTTAAAAATATGCCCTTAGGTTTGAAATATATTTATGCCGCATTGAAAAATATATTCAGGCAACGTGCAAAGTATTTCATGTAACTTTTAAAAACATATTTTGTACCATTAAGAAAGGGTTCATGATTTTTAAAAAACATGCACATATTTGAAAAGAATATTCATGATATTTTTAAAAATCTACAACACGTGTAAAAATGTTATGTGTGTGTTAATGTGTTTCATCATTATGGATTTTCCCCAACTTTGCTTTGGTTTTGGACCAAAGAAAATTTTGAAAAAAAATTGATGTGAAAAAATTTACGTGAGTGGCACAGATTTGCTTCCATGAGAGGCATGGCCGGGCCTCTCGTAAGAGGGCAAAATGCATTTTCTTTTTTCTACAACGAGAAACACGAATTTACTTCTCATAGAGGCATGGATTAGCTTTCGCAAGAGGCACGGTCGTGCATCTTGAAAAGGAAAAAAATGTGTTTCTTTTGTTTTTTCTTTCATGAGTGGCACGGAATTACTTCTCGTGGAGGCACGGATTTCCTTCCACGAAAACGAAAAAAACACAAAAAAAATTCTACCACAAGAGGCACGGATTTACTTCTCCTAGAGGCACGAATTTGCTTCTGCAAGAGGTGCGACCATGCCTCTTGGAAAGGAAAAAAAACGCCTTTTCGTGGAGGCACGGATTTCCTTCCATGAGATGCACTGATTTACTACTCATGGAGGTATCGATTTGCTTACGTGACATGCACGTTTGTCCCTCCCGTAAAAGTGGAAAACGTGTTTTATTCTTATTTTTCTACCATTAGAGGCATAGATGTGCCTCCATGAGGGGCATGACGGTGCCTCTCGAAAAGGGAAAAATGTGCCCTCGTTAGATTTGGTTGTCCAATTTTTTTTTCATGAAAAATTAATTTGTTGAAACATATCAATATGGGACCTAGTTTTGAAGTTTTCAACAAAAGGAATCCAACGGTGAAAACCTTCAAGATTTTGACGCACAGTTTGAGAAATAAAACGATTGAATAAAAGAATCTACAAAAAAACAGAAAACTCCCAAGCTGCGTCAAGTGGCCTACATGCAGTTGGACACTTGTCGCAACCTAGTAAGGTGGGAGTGACCTTTGCAAAGAGTGCTCATTAACTAGTGATTTCGTACCCTCGTTAACTGTACAAGGCACACACGGTTCGATCGCATTCGTCCTACCAATCTAAGGCAACTGCCGTCAGAAGCTCATCTCGGTTTGTTGATCTGTTTCTGTTGTTTTTCACATTTTTTTCGTTTTTTGGGTATTTTTATTTAATTTATTTTTATCCTTCCTAGTTTTTGATCTGTTTCTATTTAGTTTTTTTCTATTTTTTAATACGTGATTTTTTTTCAAATTCGTTTTTACAAGTCCATGAATTTGTTTATCATCTTTGTGTGAATTTATTTTTCAGATTCACAACTTTTAATATTTTTTGTGAAAATTTTCAGACTCGCAAACATTTTGTGCAATTTTGCGAACCTTTTCAACTTATGAACCTTTGCAACATTAATGATATGTTTACCAAGTTTTATTTAATTTTCCAAAATTCATGAACAATTTCAGATTTACAATTTTCTTGAAATCTATTGAACTTTTCAACTTATGGTCATTAGTCAACCGATCGAACATACAGAAGATCAATTTTTTTTAGACACAGCAGAAGATCAACTAACTGAACGGTACCCCTTGCAAGAGCACAACAAGGGTCACTTTTGTGGGCTGAGAGCATAATTGGTTCGACGCCAAAAATTGGCATGCCAAATTTTGGCAACTGCCAAATATTGGCTAGAGATTGGTTGCTTGCCAATTCTCGTTACCAATCTCACAAAAAGTTGCCAAATGTTGGAAACTGTTGGTTTTGCCAAATGATGGAAATGCCAAATGTTGGTAGCAAACCAATTATGCTCCGCCAAGTGGTGCGTATAGCCGCCGCCACGTGTCGCGTGTTGGGTACATCCTCTACACCTCACTTTTATATTATTTTTGTACATGATTTTGGGTTTTAGATGTGTGTTTTTTCTGGGTATTTTCAGCTTCTCGATTTATGCTTGTTTTCCCCTAGTTTTGGAGGAAAATATTTTTCCCACAAAAAAAGTTGTGCTTCCACGAGAAACACATGTTCGATTCTCGTGCGGGCATAGATTTGCTTCTCATGGAGAACCAAAAATCAGGAATTCAGGTTTTTGCACATTATATATGCCTCCATGAGAAACACAGATTTCCTTCTCGTGGAGACACAGATTTGCTTTGCCGAGTGCTTCTCGAAAAGGGAAAAAAGAAATTGTGATAATTTTTTGCTTCCACGAGAAGTACATATTTGATTCTTGTAGAGGCACAATTTTTCATACATAAGAAGCATCCTCGAAAATGGAAAAAATTGTGATCTCCTTTTTTACGCGATTTTTTTTCCACGAGGCACATACTTGCTTCTGTGAAAAGCACAGAGAAAGGAAAAAACAAGGATTTTTGCGTTACTTTTTTTTTGCATCCACGAGAAGCATAGATTTGCTTCTCGTGGAGGAACATATTTGCTTCTCGTCGAGAAACATATTTGATTCTGTGAGAAGCTATTACTTGTGTTTCTTTTTGTGCTTTCACGAGAAGCAAAGATTTGCATCTCATTGTGGCAGAGACCTGTACTTCTAGAAAAGAGGAACAATGAAAAATATTGTGCTTTCCGCTTCGGGTTTTGAAGTTTGTCGAAACCTGTTAACGTGTGATCTTGTTACAAAGATCTCGATGCGAGAAATCCAATGGGGAAAACATTTCGGGCTTTGAACACATGGTTCAAATGATAAAATGTTTAGAAAAAATGAATCTACAAAAAGGGGAAAACTTCTAGGTTGCGACTAAGTGTTGTACATGCAGTGCACCACTTTTCAGTGCCTGAGAAGATGGGAGTGACTCTTGCAAAGGGTACCACAAGACTAGTGATTTCAAACAAATAGGCGAGGGAGACGAACCATGCGAGCCAGTATCTCGCGTCCTGTGGGTTGGCCCACACGAGAGGGAATGTAAGTGTCATTACGCTGTTAACCCGTAAGGTGTTGACTAGGAACTCTCGGGAAAATCAGCGGCAAATCCTATTCGACGCCTGCATGCGTCAAAAGGAGGAGCCTTCACTGAAGCAAGTCGCCACTTCGGCCGGCCCACGGACGGATTTCGTTCGCTGCTATTTTCCTTGTTTCTTGCGGGGTTTTTTTCGTTTTTCTTCTATTGTTTTTTTTGCTTCCAGTTTTTTCACTGTTTTGGCTGGTTTTCAGTTGTTTCGTTCCGGTTTTTTATCTTTCTATTTTGGTTTATTTTTACCCTTCTATTTTCTTTCTTTTTACTTTCCTTTTTCATTTTATGTTTCTGTTCTTCTTCTCATTATTGTTTATTTCTATAAAAAGTTCACCGTGTGTTACAAAAATCTTCAATGTATTAAGAAAAAGCTCATCGTATATTATGACATAGTTCACCTTGCACTGTAAAATTGTTCATTGTCTATTACAAAAATGTTCATTGTACATCATTAAATTGTTCAACGTATATTAGAAAATGTTCCTTATGTATTACAAAAATGTTCATTGTATATTATTAAATTGTTCAACGTTTATTAGAAAATGTTCATTGTATATTACAAAAATGTTTTGTATATTATGAAATTGTTCAACGTATATTTGGAAAATGTTAACTGTGTATTTAAGTTTGGTTCATCATATATTAAAAAATTGTTTAACATATACCCATAAAATGTCCATTTTAGTATTTTATATTTGTTCAGTGTTTTTTTTAAAGGTTCACTGTATTTTAAAATTTCTTCAACGTATATTATAAAAATGTCGAACGTCTTTTTAAGGATTTGCCCCTATATGTTCTACTTTGAGATTGGCGCTGCTGGTTAGCCTCACTGGATTCCAGCATGGGTTTTGTTTGCTCACATGTTAATGGGGCAGCAACGATTAATCGGCGTAAAAACTGATTAATCGGTCTAATGGGCCAATTAATCGGCCTAACAAGTTAACATGATGAATAGGTGCTATTCGATTCGGACACCCTACGAGCAGCGATTAACTGGCCCGTTAACTGATTAACCGGACGAGTTTTTTAGCAGTGGGTCTAAGGAACTAAAACACACATTAATACATTGTGTTATAACAACTGATTTTAGACGATATTATCTCAAAGTGTAACAAACAAGTTTGCGTCAATTCAATATGATCGTTCTTCTAACGTTATACTCTCAATTTTGTTTCAGGGTCATTGTTACACTTAATGATATCCTAAGATCCAAAAAACGTGATCACCAACAATGCTTGAGTGGGTCTTAGAGGCAAGACTTGGAACCTATTTTTTACCGTTTATTATTTCACACATGCATATAAGTATTCCACTGAATCGCATGTTCCGGGATCATAGCTGTTATAGCATGAAATATAAACTCTTAGATATGAACAAGGAAATATAATAATACAATATTATTGCCTCTATGCCATATTTCCAACAAGGTGGGCTATGCATTTATACATCAACACTCCCCTCACATGTGGCCCCCTCAGGCCTAAACATGGACCGAAAGTGGGCTGCAACTTTTTGTCTTAAATTGCGCCAGCCGGGTCTTGAAACTCAAGACCTCTTGGCTCTGACACCATGTAAAACTACAGGCACCAGCCGGTTCACCCAAAAACTCAAACTGATGGCGAAAGGTGGGCTATGCATTTGTACATCAACAGTTGTGAGATGACTCCATAGACAAAGTAAAACATGAATATACGATCCGACTAGTGATCACCATTTTTCCAAAAAAATAATATTGAAAACTAGCAAGCACCAGGTATAAAATCCTAGAAATTTGAAACCATTGCAATGAACGGTGATTGTGACCAATTCTTGAATATTATAAAAATGAGCATAATCTTGTATTTGAAACCAATGCAATTTACGAAAGCTATATTCTTGAATAAGCATATAGCTTTCATAGAAAGAAGTTTTCTTAGAAGGGATGAATTTGTGGCGTTACTATCACCTTTTAAGAAGAAAAAAATAAAAATAAAAACAAATAATGTTAAAATTTGAACACAATTTAAGAAATTTTGATGGTCTATAATATAAGCAAGAATAAGCATATAATAGTGGATTTTTCACAAAAAGAAGATTCCTATGAAGAAATGAATTAGTCGCATTGCTATTATCCTTAAAGAAGAAATAAAATGAAATAAAAACTTAGAAAATCCAGATAATGAAGATTTATATGTAAGAATGAATTATTGACAATGGTATTACAGTTTAACAAGAAAGAAAATAATTACAAAGTTTTGCCCACATTTTACAACAAATGCAATTTTTTAATATGCAAGAGTAAACATATGATAGTGATTTTTTCACAAAAAGAAATTTATTAGTGGCAATGGTATTATCCTTCAAGAAGAAAACAAATGAAATAAGAACTAAAACAAAATGATAATGAAAATAATGAAATTTTCAAAGGAAGTATAAATTTGTGGCAATGATATTAATGAATAAGGGGCATTGCTCTTCCACTTAAAGAAGAAGAAAATAGAATAAAGACCAAAATAAAATCAAAATAATAAATTTTTATAACAATAAATGAGTTGGTGCAATGGCATTACCCTTCAACAAAAATAAAAAGAAAAGGAAAAATAGTAAAATAATAATGAAAAAAATTGCACGGAATTTACAACACAAATTGTGATTAAGAATAAGCATATAATAGTGGAATTTTTGCATATAAAATTCTAAGAATGAAAAAATAAGAGGCTTTATAATTGCCCTTGAAGAATATAGAAAATAAAATAAAAACTAAACAAATATGAAAATAATGAAGTTTTCTAAGGAAGAATGAATTTTCTAGGGGAGGGGGGCTAATAAGTTGCATTGGTATTACCCTTTAAGAAGAAACAAAAGGATAAAAAATGACAAAAATTACACAGAATTTACAAAGGAAATTGAGATTCCAAATAATATGCAGAAATAAGCAAATAATATTAGAATTTTCCAAAAAACTATTCCTGATAAGGAATAAATTAGTGGGATTGTTATTACCATTAAGGAAGAAGAAGAAAAATCAAGTGATCCCAAACAGGAGCCAACATAAAATTCAGCCTAAAAATTAATGAAACAACACAAGTAAAAACACCCAGATCTTGAGAAAAAATCAAATACTAATCAACTTACATATTGCTAAAGTGAATAATAAAATGCATCTCGGTCTCAACTCATGGCGGGTATCATTATTTTCTGACCTTCACAGATGATTTGAGAAGATATGATTATATCTACTTAATGAAACACATGTCTGAAACATTTGAAAAGTTCAAAGAATTTCAGAGTGAAGTGGAGAATCATCGTAACAAGAAAATAAAGTTTCTACAATTTGATCGTAGAGGAGAATATTTGAGTTACAAGTTTGGCCTTCATTTAAAAACAATGTGAAATAGTTTCACAGCTCATGCCACATGGAACACCACAGCGTAATGGTGTGTCCGAACGTTATAACCGCACTTTATTGGATATGGTGCGATCTATGATGTATCTTACCGATTTACCACTATCGTTTTGGGGTTATGCATTAGAGACAGCTGCATTCACTTTAAATTGGGCACCATCAAAATCCGTTGAGATGACGCCTTATGAACTGTGGTTTGGCAAGAAACCAAAGGTGTCGTTTCTTAAAGTTTGGGGCTGCGATGCTTATGTGAAAAAAGTTTCAACCTGATAAGCTCGAACCCAAATCGGAGAAGTGTGTCTTCATAGAATACCCAAAGGAAACTATTGGGTACACCTTCTATCATAGATCCGAAGGCAAAATATTCGTTGCTAAGATGGGTCCTTTCTAGAGAAGGAGTTTCTCTCGAAAGAAATGAGTGGGAGGAAAGTAGAACTTGATGAGGTAACTGTACCTGCTCCCTTATTGGAAAGTAGTTCATCACAGAAACCGGTTCCTGTGACGCCTACACCAATTAGTGAGGAAGCTAATGATATTGATCATGAAACTTCAGATCAAGTTACTACCGAACCTCGTAGGTCAACTAGAGTAAGATCCGCACCAGAGTGATACGGTAATCCTATTCTGGAGGTCATGTTACTTGACCATGGCGGACCTACGAACTATGAGGAAGCGATGATGAGCCCAGATTCCGTGAAATGGCTTGAAGGCCATGAAATCTGAGATGGGATCCATGTATGAGAACAAAGTGTGGACTTTGGTGGACTTGCCCGATGATCGGCAAGCCATAGAAAATAAATGGATCTTCAAGAGGAAGACAGATGCTGATAGTAGTGTTACTGTCTACAAAGCTCAACTTGTCGCCAAAAGGTTTTTCGACAAGTTCAAGGTGTTGAATACGATGAGATTTTCTCACTCGTATCGATTCTTAGTCTGTCCGAATCATGTTAGCAATTGCAACATTTTATGAAATCTGGAAAATGGATGTCAAAACTGCATTCCTTAATGGATTTATTAAAGAAGAGTTGTATATGATGCAACAAGAAGGTTTTGTCAATCCAAAAGGTGCTAACAAAGTATGCAAGCTCCAGTGATCCATCTATGGACTTGTGCAAGCACCTCGGAATTGGAATATACGCTTTGATGAGTTGATCAAAGCATATAGTTTTATACAGACTTGCGGAGAAGCCTGTATTTACAGGAAAGTGAGTGGGAGCACTACAACCTTTCTGATAATTATAGGTGAATGACATATTGTTGATCAGAAATAATGTAGAATTTTTTGGAAAGCATAAAGGAGTGTTTGAAAGGAGTTTTTCAAAGAAAGACCTCGGTGAAGCTGCTTACACATTGAGCATCAAGATCTATAGAGATAGATCAAGACGCTTCATAAGATTTTTCAATGAGTACATACCCTGATAAGATTTTGAAGTAGTTCAAAATGGAACAGTCAAAGAAGGAGTTCTTGCTTGTGTTGCAAGGTGTGAAGTTAAGTAAGACTCAAAACCCGACCATGGCAGAAAATAGAAAGAGAATGAAACACTACAAGAAATATGTCAACTCGTGACCCTCACTATTGGTCGCTGAAAGGTCATAGTTTTTCATTTGTGACCTTTTTGTGACCAAAAACAGAAGGTCAAAAGATGAGGGTCATTAACTGACTATAGCGACCTTCTCTGTGATACGTAAAAGGTCGTTGGTTCTTTGACCAAATTTTGGGTCACTGGCAACCTCCCCAGGCCACGTAGTCATCCAGCGTGGCAAGCTGATGTGGCACAAGATTTAGCCCGGTCCAATTCGATTTTCTACATGGGCCTAGCCCAACAATTCGGCCCATTTATGATATTTTTTCCTAGATGTTTTTGGGCCTTTTCTATCATGGGCCTTTCCCTTTCCATAGAGTTTGTTTCTATTGTCTATTTGAGTCGAGGCCTTCTTATAGTACTTCTAAATAGCTTTTCAGCCCAGGTTATTTTGGGCCATGGCATCTTAATAGTACAAGTATATTCGGGTCGTGGCCACTATCAGGTCCAGTAAGAACATTTTCTGGAGAACTTAATGTTCAAGTAAAATGTACACAACATTACAGGAAAATAACACATACAACAGCACATAAAATTTCATTTCACTCCTACAGCTCACTACATCATAGACAGTACATGACAATCATTCAATTTTTTACTAGGCAGTAGCCGAGTACATCATTCAATTTCAAATAAACAGTACTGCTCTTGGAAGCAAAATAGGCCGCCACACGCCATGGTGACCCAAGGAACCAGCAACGCTGCTTGCCCCCTTGGCCCAGCTCCTTGCTGCCGATGATGGACGAGACTCGGATGCGGAGCTCCCTGCAAATGACATATTGTGTCAATGCTTGCAGCAATAGAAGGAACTCACATACCATAGAACTTGCACAGTAGTGTATCAACACCCGAAAGATTGACTGAATTGAACTGTTATATAACCAAGTTAGAGCTGGCAGAAGTTGCAGGTACATAAACATCCATAGAGCTAACATGTTGTATTTCTGTAGAAAGAAGCATCAACTCACTATTCTACACAAAAAGCTAGCCCATACATGCACAGACACCAGAACGGTACATAGAATGAAGCACAGGGCTAGTACTTGCTAGCCTGACATTTCAGGCATTCTAGTGTTTAGGAGATTTGACTTCCAGCAGAAAACTAAGTCGATAGACTTAGCACTTGTGACTTCAACTAACTTGACCAGTGCTAAGTTATTAATAGACTTACTTGTGACTTCAACTAACTTGCGGATTGATTAGATATAAACATTAGTATTGCCTGAGCTCAGTTTTTTTTGCAAGGATAAGCATGTCCTAAACCGCCATTGTGAGATCGTTGAAGTAATATATGCCAGAATGTGAGAATGGATAAAACAGACATGAATGTTCTCAAGTGCCATGAAGTGAGAAAGCAGGTAGTCAGAATGACGAGGCATGTTAGCTGCCAAAACAGATTCAGACTAACTGCATGTCCAGACGGACAGGCCATTCCCAAGCATTTCAAGACACCAGCAGAGGTCAGTAGACAACAAACTTGGATGCTATCTATCCATACTAGTATAGAATGATATGAGGCCAGTAGAAACTGTTTGCTACCGACGAGCTCGCCAAGCTGCACAGTTGTTCAAAAAGGAAGCACATTTGACTAAAGTACCAGATTTCAGAGTTTGTAATAGCATCATGAACAGCAGCTGTAAATTACTAAATTTTACCATACTGAATGCTTATTGTTGTAAGCACCAGAATCTAAGACATATGTAATGCTGAACAGCAGCTGTGATCTTCATATTTTTTTGATGGCTTATTGTTGTAAGCACCAGAATCTAAGACATATGTAATGCGGTGATGGCTGCATGACCGATTGTTTCTCGGTTCTTCACCATGTTTTTGCCCCTTTGCCATATTTTTTTATTGTAAGAGAGCTTCTTGTCCTGTTCGCATTCGCTTAGGATTAATAAAACAATGATGTACTATGTTATTCATGATGGGATCCTGAGATTTTAGCAACCTAACTCACTGTAGTAGAATTATTTCAATTTTCCAACCATTGCCCAGCACATGTCTTATTATCAACATAAGAAATCATTTTGTATTTACTGAGTTTAAACTGTCATTATTAAAAAGTTCCCTTTTTTAGATAAGACTGTTCACCGAATATTGACTAACTGCATGGCAGGTGGACCGCGATCGCTCCGAACGTTGAATTCACCACTTGGAACTTACTTGGAGTTCACCTTTTGCAAAGTGGGATCCTCAAGAAGGCGTGTGATCTTGGCACTAGCTAATACTCTGATGGGTAAGTCCTCTGTCCCCTCTCTATCGTGCTGGCCATCAAGCCGAAGGTGTTGCTTGTGGTCATTTGGTTTTAGTGGTGATTCTGTTCAAGCCCTGCAGCTAAGTTATATCATACAATTTATATTGTTGCGCTAGTGTTTTTCATATATTTGTTGATGGCTTATTGTTGTAAGCACCTAAATCTAATAAGACATATGTAATGTGGTGATCGCTGCATGACCATTTGTTACTTGGTTCTTCACCATGTATTTGCCCCTCTGCCATTTTTTTAAATGATAGCTCATGTCCTGTTTGCATTCGCCGAGGCGAGGATTAATAAAACAATGATGTACTATGCCTTTCATGATGGTATCCTGAGATTTTAGCGGTCACTGCCACTGCATCTGTCTGCCTTATTATCAGTATAATAAATTGTTTTGTATTTACTGAGTTGAAACTGTAATTATGGAAAAGTTACTTTTTTAAGGTGAGATTATTCAGCGAATATTGACTAGCTCCATGGCAGGTGGACCATGGTGGCTCCAAACGGTTGAATTCGCCAATTGAACTTACTTGGAGTTTACCTCAAGAAGGTGTGTGATATTTGGAATCGGCTACAACTGCGAATAGTAAGTCCCCTGTCCCCACTCTACCGTGCTGGCCATCGAGCCAAAGGCGTTTGTTTTGGTGATTTGCCTCTTGGTGGTGAAGCTGTTCAAGCCCTGGTTGTGGTCTTGGCATCCTGTATATGCCATGCCTTGGTTGATTACGGGCTTCCTGGTTAGCAGTGACGTTGATTTCATTTGATTTCTCGCTGCCTATAATCATGGTTTCAGTTTATCACTATAAACTGGTTGCGGTTGCTATGAAGTTTACATGGCCTAGGTTTGGTTATAGGGTTCCTGGTTATGTCTAACATAAGTTCATGTCCGTGGTCTGGTGGTTATGCATGATTTGCTCGCTGTTAATATTTTGATAGCCGGTTATTTGTTTCCCAGACAACCTGAGGAAAACCGTATCAAAAACAGAGATGAAAATATATGGTGTTCATTTTTAGGGGGAATTTCATTGCATTTAGTACAAAGCTGATGTTAGTTTCTGAGTCAGGAAGCTAGATAGTTATTATGTCTAGTATATCCTGGTCTAATTTGTATAGGCTCACAATGAGCTCCACCATCGCTGCTCATAGTCAGTCGTGTGTGCCACCTTAAACCCAAGACCACTTGTCCAGCTTTAACCCATCTTCCGCTGCCACTACTGCTAGGTGCTAGCTGAAGGCTGGATGTCTAGTGTATGTTTAGTTGAGGTAGAAATATCGTACAATTTTATATTGACGCGCCATTGCTTTTCATATATTTGTTGATGGCTTATTGTTGTATAAGCACCAGAATCTAATAAGACATGTAATGCGGTCATGGCTGCATGACGATTTGTTACTTGGTTCTTTGCCATGTATTTGCCCCTCTGCCATTTTTTTATGGCAAGATAGCTCTTGTCCTGTTAGCATTCCCCAAGGTTTAATAAAACAATGATGCACTATGCCTTTCATGATGGAATCCTGAGATTTTAGTGGTCTAATTCGCTCTAGTAGAATTTTCTAACCATTTCCCACTGCCACTCCATATATCTGCTTTATTATCAGTAGAAGAAACCGTTTTGTATTTACTGAGCTTAAACTGTAATTATGAAAAAGTTCCCTTTTTTATAAGAATGTTCGCCGAATATTGACTAGCTACATGGCAGGTGGACCGAGCCTCCAAATGGTTGAATTTACCAGTTGAACGTACTTGGAATTCACGTTTTGCAAAGTGGCATCCTCAAGAAGGCATGTGATATTCGGCATCGGCTACAACTGCGATGAGTAAATCCTATGTCCCCTCTCTATCGTGCTGGCCATCGGACGAAGGTGTTGCTTCTGGTGATTTGCATTTAGTGGTGATGTTGTTCATGTCCGTGGTCTAGTGGTTATGCATGATTTGCTCACTGTTAATATTTTGATAGGGGTTTTCTTAGTTTTGGAGTTAAATCATGCTACTGTCATTGATAGCAGGTTATTGAGGCATAATTCTTTTTGCTTGATGTTGTGATTTTATTCATATGTCTTGACTCTTGAGCGTTTGTAACACTGTCGTTGGTAGCAGATTATTTGTTTCCCGGACAACCAGAGCTAAAATTTACCAAAAACAGAGTTGAAAGTATATGGTGTTCATTATTAGGGGGGAGTGTCATTGCAGTTAGTACATCGCTTATGTTGGTTCCTAAGTCTGGAAGCTAGCTAGTTATTATGTCTGTTATCTCTTGGTCTGGTTTATTTAGGCTCACAATGAGCTCCACCAGCCCTGCTCGTAGTCAGTCGCGTGTGCCACCTTCAACCCAAGATCCACCCATCCAGCTTTAACCCATCATCCGCTGCCACTACTGCTAGGTGCTAGCTGAAGGCTGGCTGGATGTCTAGTGTATGTTTAGTTGAGGTAGAAATATTCTACCCTACCACTTGTTATTTATTGTACATGACGGCTGTAGTTCATCAATGGATGCCTGCAGCTAGTAAGTTAAATCATACAATTTTATATGTTTGTTCCAGTGATTTTCATATTTTTTTGATGGCTTATTGTTGTAAGCACCAGAATCTAATAGGACATATGTAATGCGGTGATGGCTTCATGACCGTTTGTTACTCAGTTCTTTGCCATGTATTTGCCCCTCTGCCATTTTTTTGTAAGAGAGCACTTGTCCTGTGTTCGCATTCGCCTAGGATTAATAAAACAATAATGTACTATGTTATTCATGATGGGATCCTAAGATTTTAGCGGCCTAACTCGATGTAGTAGAATTATTTCAACTTCCCATCCATTGCCCACCACATGTCTGTCTTATTATCAGTGTAAGAAATCATTTTGTATTTACTGAGTTTAAACTGTCATTATGAAAAAGTTCCCTTTCTTAGATAATATTGTTCACCGAATATTCACTAACTGCATGGCAGGTGGACCGTGGTGTCTCCAAACGGTTGAGTTCACCACTTGAACTTACTTGGAGTTCACCTTTTGCAAACTGGTATATCCTCAAAAAGGCGTGTGATTTTGGCACTGGCTACTATTCTGATGGGTAAGTCCTCTGTCCCCTCTCTATCATGTTGTCGATCCAGCCGAAGGTGTTACTTGTGGTCATTTGGTTTTAGAGGTGATTCTGTGCAAACCCAGGTTGTGGTTTTTGCATGACGTACTCATGTTAAAACCAAAGTACAAAACTGCTGCTATAGAACTATGGTTTATGGTGGATTTTATCATGAATGCAACCTCAAAACTGGAAAACTCCTACCACTTGCTGTTTATTGTATATGGTGGTTGTAGTTCATTAATTGGATGCCTACAGCTGTCTGTTATATTGCACAATTTTATATTGATGTGCCAGTGCTTTTCATATATTTGTTGATGTCTTATTGTTGTAAGCACCAGAATCTCATAAGAAAATTGTAATGCGGTGATCGCTGCACGACCATTTGTTACTTGGTTCTTGGCCATGTATTTTCCCCTCTGCCATTTTTTTATTGTAAGATAGCTCATGTCCTGTTTGCATTCGCCGAGGCAAGGATTAAAAAAGCAATGATGGACTATGCCTTTCATGATGGAATCCTGAGATTTTAGCATAGATTAAAATAGCCCGTGAAATAGCCGCGATAGCTCCGCTATAGCTGCCCGGGAGCCTCGCCGCTACGCTGTGGCTGTTGCCGCGAAATCCTCCACATATCCCTCTAAATGGCTCAAAAATCAGAAAAACCCTCCAGAATCATCTCTCCCACCAGAATTGTTTTTTCTATTTGCCTTATTATCAGTATAAGAACGTGTTTTCATTGAGTTTAAACTGTAATTATAAAAAAGTTCCTTTTTTTAGGTGAGATTGTTCAGCAAAATATTGACTAGCTCCATGGCAGGTGGACAATGGTGGCTCCAAAAAGTTGAATTCACCACTTGAACTTACTTGGAGTCTACCTTTTGCAAAGTGGCATCCTCAAGAAGGTGTGTGATATACGGAATCGGCTACAACTGCGATGAGTAATTCCCCTGTCCCCTCTCTACTGTGCTGGCCATCGAGTCGAAGGTGTTTCTTGTGGTGATTTGCTTCTTAGTGGTGAAGCTGTTCAAGCCTTGGTTGTGGTTTTGGCATACTGTATATGCCATGCCTTGGTTGATTATAGGCTTCCTGGTTAGCAGTGACATTGATTTTATTTGATTTCTCGCTGCCTATAATCATGGTTTCAGTTCATCACTATAAACTGGTTGCGGTTGCTATGAAGTTTACATGGCTTAGGTTTGGTTATAGGGTTCCTGGTTATGTACGGTTGTTATGTCGTTGGTCCAGTCATTATGCATGATTTGCTTGCTGTTAATATTCTCGATAGGGCCTTTTCTTAGTTTTGGAGTTAAATCATGCTACTGTCTACTCCATGGCACTGAGGCATAATTCTTTTTGCTCGACGTTGTGATTTTATTCATATGGGCTTGAGCGTTGGTAACACTGTCGTTGATAGCAGGTTATTTGTTTCCCGGACAACCTGAGCAAAATGTATCAAAAATAGAGATGAAATTGTATGGTGTTCATTTTTAGGGGGAAGTTCCATTGCAGCTACAACATCGTTGATGTTGGTTTGTGAGTCAGGAAGCTAGCTAGTTACTATGTCTAGTATCTCCTCATTTGATATGTTTAGGCTCACAATGAGCTCCACCAGCCCTGCTCATAGTCAGTCGCGTGTGCCAAACCCAAGATCCACTTGTCCAGCTTCAACACATCTTCCGTTGCCACTTCTGCTAGGTGCTAGCTGAAGGCGGGATGTCTAGTGTATGTTTAGTAGAGGTAGTTTATCAATTGGACACAAGCAGCTAGTTATAGCATACTCCCTCCATCCGAAAAAGCTTGTCCCTCAAATGGATGTATCTAGCACCAAGTTAGTGCTACATACATCCATTTGAGGGACAAGCTTGGGACAAGTTTTTTCGGATGGAGTGAGTACAATTTTATATTGATGCGCCGGTGCTTTTCATTAATTTGTTGATAGCTATAGTCCTATTAGCATTCGCAGAGGCTTAATAAAACAATGTTGTACTATGCCTTTCATAGATTGAATCTTGAGATTTTAGTGGTCTAACTCAGTGTTGTAGAATTATTCCCATTTTCTAACCATTGCCACTGTCACTGCATATATCTGCCTTATTATTAGTATAGGGAACCATTTTGAATTTATTGAGTTTAAAATGTGATTATGAAAGGTTTGGTTATAGGGTTCCTGGTTATTTCTAACTTAAGACCATGTCCTTGGTCTAGTGGTTATGCATGATTTGCTTAAAAGGGCAGCCCGCTGCACGTAGCTCCCTCTTGCGTAGGGTCCGGGACAGAGTCCGACCACTTTGGGTCTATTGTACGCATTCTTTCCCTGCATTTCTGCAAGAGGCTGTTTCCAGGACTCGAACCTGTGACGATGTGACCTCATGGTCACAAGGCAACAACTTTACCGTTGCGCCAAGGCTCCCCTTCATTTATGCATGATTTGCTTGCTTAGTTTTGGAGTTAAATCATGCTACTGTGTACTCCAAGGCACTCGAGGCATATTCTCTAACCAAGAGGCATGTGTTGTGTAGGTGTTGTGCAATTTATACTTAGGTGGCACTTGGTTGGAGGGAGAGGTTGGTTTGCTCTAGGATATTCCCAACCACGTGGTTAGGGATAGCCTATTTTTGTTGTTTGGTTTGGTTGGATAACTATGTTGTTGTTTGGTTAGAATAGAACTTGGATTTTGTTTATTGCAAGATAAAAACAGTCCCGTCTACTGATCATTGAGTTGCTTTGCATGTTTAAACATGTAACCAAGCCAACACGAAGCACCTCCTATGGTACAAATGAATTTGATATACACGTCACATGCACTTTAGTTTTGCAACAATGGCATACATATACACTCATGACTTGTTTATAGGCAAAATAAGTTTCCTTCTAGGCAGTCACCTATGGTATTCTATTCTATTTTATTTTTTCTGTTCAGAGTAGATAGTTTGCACCAACTCTTTGCTGTCGGCTGGACTGTGTCATATTTCCTAACTCATTGTTCCTAGTAGGGCGTCTCTGATTCATTTCAAAGCTCAGGGTATGCATGATGCCCCTGTTCTGTTTAAGATCAATGTGTTGATATTATTAGTTGTAAATCTGTATATGTGCATGTGCATAGTACATGTGCCATTGTTCTAGCTCAGTCAGAGTTTCCTGATAAAATTTTGTCTATAGCCTTGTTTTGTTTAACCCTTTCCCCTTCTTTCAGGTTATGTAAGCAACAGATTTTTCTATAGCCGATCCTTCGAGGTTATGTAACCTCTAAAACCTCGAGTTCCGCAACAGCGGCTGCCTCTTCCTCAGTAAGGCGAGTCCATGGTCTCTCTCTCTCGGTCCGGCTATTGGTTGCTGACTCCGGTGGTGGTCTTCCAGCCACCACAATCTTATTACTGTGGTTATTTGTCTTGTTGAATATGTCGCAATACTTGTGCATCGCAAGATTTCATTGCTACCATGTTGTGATGTCCATGATTATATAGAGGATTCCTTTCTGCCTCCACGAGAGATATGATTTTTTTTCTGTTAATGGCAATGCTATTCGTCCATAGCACTTGACAACACGTTGGTTGAGAATTGCTGTACATATTAGGATTCATGCTAGACTATTCTCGTGGATGACAATCTCCTAGATTATTTAGATATATGGCTTTAGTGTGGTTTATAGTCATGCTCCTGATGTTGCCGAGGACATCATTGGGTCGTACCTCAACCTCGAGGCGATGATGACGCCGACTCACCGCACCAGGTGGCTCTCTACTCAAGTAGCGAAACTACAATACGAAAGATGGGCAGGCCAGTACAAAGGAAATCCACTATTGTTTTCTTTCACAGCATAGTCTACTCACAATCCTCCGCCGTATACTCTATGGGCTGGGCGGGCCATGGCATATTTTTGTAACAGGTAGCTCCGCCAGTGCTCTGCTCTGCCCTCCCACGAAGATGTTTTTTTTTCAAGTTATTGCTGCTCTGTGACTAGCATAGTTTCTAGACACTCGCACCGTGCTCCTGTTCACTGTGGACTAGTTTCTAGCTTTAGCCTAGTTGCTACTGTTAATCGACATAGTCTCCAATGTTCCTCGTTGGTTTAAACTTTTCGGTTAACAATTCACTCGCTCGCTCAGTGCACTCGAAACATCGTCCATTCCCTCAATTACTAACTTGTAAATACAATGTGCAGTTCTGAAGAGAGCAACCTGCACATCTCTTTCTTTTTGTTAATAATTCACTCACTCAGTCAGTGCACTCGGAACCTCCTATGTTATGTACTGATGGTCCTTCATTCTCTCAATTATTAACTTGTAAATACATGAAGGTGTTATACTGAACCACCATTTTATATCTTGCCTTTTTGCTGCTTATTGTTAAGGTGTGTGTAGATGAGCTGTTGTAGCATAGATACTACATTGTTCTCCTCCTCTACATTCCCTTATTGCAGCCAATTGATGACCCTCTGTTTGTTTGAAAAAAACTGTAGCAGGGATCGATGAGCAACTTTGCCTGGCACTAGGCCAACCTGTGTGGGACCTATCATATCCAAGATGATGGATGGGACCGGTGGTTTTTGTGATTTTGCTCGCCAAGCCGCAACCATGGAAGTAGTGATGTCTGGCCTCGGCTACAACTGCGTAGGTTAGCTTCTTTGCACATGGTTCAAGTATTTAGAGAGAGCTATCTTTTATGCGAAATCCACCATTTCTATGTGCTGTCCTATTTGTTGCTTGAACCGTTAAGTCTTGTGTAGAGATGCTTTAGGATACTTTCTCTGTATGCAGCCACTTGACCCTGTTTTCTTGGCAATAAAACTGTTTACTGCAGTGATCGAAGATCAACCCAGCCAAGTTGTCCAAATAAGCATGGATGGTGTCCTGCAGAGTATCCGTCCATCCATCTCTAAGAGGAATAAGCAGAATAATCAAAGAAGATGGCGATCTATATGAGCTGATGGGTTCATCGGAGGATGAGAAGAAGGGCCTCTTCTCTTCACCAACACAAAGATCACTCAAGCACAGGTACCCCCAATTCATCCCCAGCAAATCTTAATCGGTCTTATGGTTACCCTGGGACTAGGAGGTGCATACAAATATCATTCGAAATTAGGATAAACATCCATCTGTAGTGATGGGATTGAACGATGCATGGCCGCGGGATTCAATGGACTTCCTTTAGATTTGTGTGTTCTGGTTTGACCATGGTTGTGACTACAAACATGCTAGTTCTGCTTCTGAAAATTCATGACTGAAAAAACTGTGGTGTAAAATCTGAGCCTTTGCATTTTGGGAAAAGGAGTTGAACATATTTGAGACTCTATACCTTCATCTCTTCCATATGTTTTGATCTGGTTCTGGTTTCTTTGTGCTTCTTGACTTGTTGCGCTTTCGAGATCCTCCTCGTGTTTATGTTTTCGACCAGAGAATGTAGTATCACCCTGCTTCTTTGACCTCCTGAATATAACCATGATTCTTTGCGCCACAACTGCAGTCACGGAGACCTCCCCATCGTTGTATTTGGTGGATTCAGTTCATGCAAGCAAGCACATCGAGGATGGCTGGCTCGCACTCCATTTCAGGGGGAGTTCGGTGTACCACCTGTGGAATGACCTTGCTAGCTGTGTCGACATCATCGACGGCCAGCCCCACGTCATCATCATGGCGTCTGAGTGGGCCGCTATGGCTGGCTGACCCCACTCATCGTCAACCGGCACCACGGCAGCTGCGGCGAGAACCTCCTAATTGTTATTAGGCTATCCGAGAACCCGTGGTGAGAGCTTCTCTCCATGTCACAACTAACCAGTGAGGTGTTAAGAAGTGAACCCGTCGTCTTGATTGAATTTGTAATGCACAATGCACAGGTTGTGGTTTAGATACTATTTGCTACATGGCCAGTGATCTCCTAATGGTGTTAACAAGTGACCATATATTCATGTATAGGAAAATTTTACTTTGATGCTAGTTGTTTCTTGATAACGCTGTACTATTTCAGGATATTTGTACAATCGACTCGCTGTTCAGTGGACTAGTTGCTAGTTTTAGCCTAGTTACTACTGTTTGTCGACAATAGTATCACACTCTTGTTGTTCACCAAATGGTCGCTGCTGCACTAGTGTCGGTGATGCGATGTGTTTTCATGGACTAATTGCATAGTCTGTATTGATTGCATATATATTTGACTAGGAGTAGATAGATAGACCCAAGATTTGAGGTCTTCCCTGCCCAGGAGCAGCCAGACCCAATATAATATACGTAGTCTTCCCGTTCTAGGAATTAATCCTCCTGTGAAGTTTCTGATGACAAAATTACTTTCATGCATGCTAGACTTTTATGTCTTAAATTTCTGTTGCCAAGACCTAGTAGTATCAGTCAATAGTTGGTCACCCATTGCTCTGGTTTCTGAATCTATGCATTGCATTTTGCTGCGCAGGACTTGAGAAGGTGAAGAAAAAGGAAAAAAGCCATGTTAATTTTTCCGTTCTCTGGGTGTCGGCCGAATGGCTGTCTCGATGTATCAAGAGGCAAGATGAACCCTGAAGCCACTGGATGAACCAAGAGATCCCAATCTTATGGTTCAAACGTCTGTGTGGTGTGGGCACTGAATGGACCAAGATCCTCTCGGGGGAATATACATGCTAAACGGCAAGAAGGCCCTGGCGAATCTCGAAGACAAGATATAGGCATTTTTGTGTTTATTTTTACTTTTCCGTTGGGTGACTGTTGGTGGAATGGTCTAGGGAGTTTGTATTGTGCCGCAGAAACTTGGTATCTTTGGTCAATGTCAACAAGTAGCAGACAACATATTTGATTGGATTGGTTGAATGAATGTGTGCTTTTTCTGTTGGCTCAAATGGTTAATTCTCCATGAAAAGAATGAATGTCAGCTCGTTCATTCATTCAATTGAGTACATTAAAACTGGAACTGGTGCATGAAAAATATATCTATGTATCTATCTATCTATCTAGTATGTTTGTATGTATGTACTTTGAGTATATATACATCACTATACCGGCAAGTGTGATGATTTTGGAAAAGCAACTGTGTTTTCAATTTACCACTAAAAACTGGAGGCACCTTTTACTTGATGTTTGTATGATTTATTTGGATGTTGGAAGCCGCATTATACTAGCGTTCTAGTGTCTAGTCTTCCTTCCTGATGACTTTTTGTTTCATATAATACGAAAGAAATGAAGAAGAAGTTACTATCTTTGGGATCTGATACCGTTGTCGAAACTGTTTTCATTGACGCCTTGCACATTGCATCAGCTTGGACTTGCCAAGATTATGTGTTCTCCCTATATTAATCATCTGAGAATTACTACCTTGATTTGATGGTTCAGTTCAATCAAGTTGAGTGGGCATTAGGTATTCTAATTTGGAGCACAGCGTTGAAATATACAAAAAGTGATCCTTTTGTTCTCTTCTCTAATCTAATTAGTCCAGGCATGACCGATCTGTTCTTTTTTTTCAGTGTCGGGAAGCTGTTGCAAAAGAAAGATCGGATCCGTCCCTCCCTCAAATAACGCCAGGTAGTTTCCATCTTATCTACGTATTTCCTAGCTAGCTAATAACTCCAGTACTAGTACTTATCGTGTTTGTTAGGAAACATAACAAATCCTACATTAATTATCTCGCACTTATTCCTCCGCAAAACCAGGCGCTCCCAAAACCAATGCATCCTCCTTCAATTGTTGTTGTCGATCCGCCTCCTCCTCCCCGTTCCCATCCATTGGCTGACGTGATCTTCACGCGGATCGCCCTCTGATCCAATGTCTCTCCGCGCTCATTGTTAGCCAACCGGTGCAAGATCTTCTCTATAAATATAAATCGACAACCCTTTCTGATATGTTGCCCGCGCCCCACAAGTCGCCCCTCCCTTGTCGCTACCACCTCCTATCTCCTTCCTCACACAATGTCAAGAGATGCTCCGTCGGCGAGGCACTTCCTGTGGCCACCAAGATCTTGCCTTGCCTTGTCTCGTCACATGAGTTTTAGATCGAGCGGCACCAACATCTTGTCTCGCCGAGTGGCCACGCCGTGTCTTGGATGCCTCGACCATGCTTGTTGTGGCTGCTGCCTAGCACTTTGACTGTAAGAGCGCATCTTTTCTCGATCTAAACTTCCTTAAGGAAATCTTGGCATGGCACCACTCGATCTAATGAGTTTTCTTGTGAACCTTCTGATGGAAGAGATGCCAACACAAAGCCGCTGGACAACAAGACGCTAGGCAAGATATGGATGGAGCAAAGGTTAGTGTAAAAATAATATATGTATCAGAATTTGTTCAATGCTTCTTTGCACTGGTAAAAGATGTTTCCCAGTTGCCACATGTCCTAACTTTATAGGTATAAACAGTGATTGAACTATTTGTAGCTCAAACTTCAGAGGTAACGAGGGCCATCTGTCAGTATCTACAACCACAAATCAATTGATAAAATAATTATTAAAAGAAAGTAATTACCTTGTTTTGTGGATAACTGTCAAATTATTTGATTCAACTACTTGGTTATTTAGTGATCAATACCATGTTATTTTAACAATTTGCAATGTCGTTTTAGAAATCACTGCCAGATTCTTTTTGCGAGTTCCCCCGATTTTGCAGTATAACTTTTTCACTTTGTTATGAGTTTGAACCCGTTTGTTGGTATCACCTAGTAATCCGTAGCAAAAATATATTGTTCTGAAGACAGTAGCAAAAACATGGCATATACTTTACTACTCTAGCATGTCTCCTGTGAAAGAACAAATGAAATACCTGCACTGTAGCCCCACTGTAGTGGCCATGCCTATAGACATTGTAGCATTAGTAGCGCCTCTGCAGTGCTACCGTAGCAGCATGATGCATTGTATGTACTAGTATTAAAGCACACAGGAGAGAAATTGACCGCACTTAATTAGACCACGCGCCACTATACGAAATTCTGTAGAGGGTTGGTTGGAAACTGATTGCTTTGTTTTAGAAATCAAAACTGCCTGTGAACTTGTGATAGCTTGCCACACCCATCAGATCATTCACACTGACGATCTATATGCAAGTTCAGCAACTATCCTATGAATAGGTTGAACTAGTCACAATGACGATTGAACGAAGACTAGCACCAATGCGTGCCAATTCAGTCACCATTCTAGCTAGACAAAACATCATCTGAATACATATGGCTAGCTCTTTAGACTGGATTTATGTGACACCTAGCACAGATTCAAAATCGAATGGACTACTAACAAAGTGCCAATCCAGTCCCATGATGAACATAATTATCACAAATGAAGTTAATTGTGCAAAGGGTGGCTCCAAAATTCATGGCATTATGTTGCCGAAATTTCTAGTACAAGTCCCCCCAACTTGTCGTAAGGAAACAATAGCTTTATATTAGGGTGTTAATTGCAAAATGTTTGGTGTTGTTTGTAAGAGAACAAAAGCATTAGGGTGTTAATTGCAGAACTTTTGGTGCTGCAACATATTCAGCAAGGCGTTGAGGGTGATGCGAAGCTTGGCTCAATGTAGACTGTACAGGAGGAGAAGTATATGCAAGTTCTGACTTCATCTTCGCGTCAGCATGTTCAATTTGTAAAACTCTTGGCTAATGACGCCAAAGTCAGCATGTTCAAGTTGCAGGATTATTGTTGGGGGATCTGTGTGAGCTAGAGACCGTGTGATTCATTATTAACATAAACAATAGAGTCAGACATGTTGGTACATTGCGTATCACAAGGGAAGTTTATTTTTTGAGGAGACCTCACAAGTGAAGTTAACTGTGCAAAATCATGGCGTTATGCTACCGAAATTTCTGGTGAAATTTCCCTCGACTTGTCAAAATTTTGTCCTTCTTTGTAAGGAAACAAAAGCTTTAGGGTGTTAGTTGCAAAATTTATGGTGCTATTCGTGAGAAAACAAAAACATAAGGGTGCTAATTGCAATGTTAATCAAGCATTCGGTATATAGTGGGTGGGCGTCTAATTAAGTGGCATGTGTAGCTGGTCCGGCCGGAACATATATTTATGCTTATACCATGCTTTCACAAGTTCATAATTTATGTGAAACAGGCTTTGTATGTATTGAATCACTGGCAGGACCTAACTTAGCGAGACAGGGGGCGTTAAATATCTGGCGTTCCATTGGCATGGTTTACTGGCTGTTTCGTAGGTAATAATGTTCTTGTGTTGTCGGATGTGATGTTGGACCTAACATTTGTATGGTCGAAAGGACGATATTTGTGAATAAGAATGAATTAATAGGTAAGATTATGATTCCCTAAGAAAGGAAATATTTTGATTCACGGAAAAACATGAAGGATTTTGCATAGATATTTGTATAACACAAATAATGAAATCCAACACTAAATGGAACACGTATGCTCCCAACTCCAACTCTTCTAATAATTTTGTATATGCAAATATTTGACATATACACCATGTTTGAAAAAAAAACCATGGAACTTATACCTCTCACATTTCAAATTTTATTGAGTGGTAGGTGTATGTATATTTGCTACAATGCATATCAAATAAGACGGGAAGATGTGTATCTTGCCATATAGCTTGAATTAATTAATAATCTCTCCATCCATTAGTAAGTGGCATAAACTTTGTAAGGAGGTTTATCTCGGGACTAGGACATGACGGCTTCATTCACATAAACAATGGTAGTTTGCACAATGTGGATGGGAACACATATGTACTCTTCCCTATAATGAAGGTTAAAATACATGTGTTTATTATTTATGATTGTTTGAATAACTTAGCATTTGTCCATTCATATGATATCTGAAATTTAAACACTTGCACCACACATAAATAAATTTACTTCATAACTATGTATCCCTATAGAATCTAGGTTGTGCAGCTGCACGGGTAGATGACTAGTATATACTATATTTGTATTGATATGAAAGAGACGACTCAGCTGCCATCTCCTTCTTCTCCCGCAAATCTCTAGAAAAACTCAACCCTCTGGAATCTGAGGCGGAGCAGCTGAAAACGATCGGATCTCTGTATCTCAAATCTCTATCAGCCGCTGGAAAACAATCCTCAGGCCAGAATTTCTTCTCCTCCCACAGATCCCTACGTATCCAGACTGCGGCTCCCCCTGCTCTAGGGCTCGCCATCTTCTTATGGTCGCCGCGCCGCACGGTTTGTGGAGGGGAGGGTGTTGATATATGCTCCCCCCACAGCTGTCCAAAGTAGGTGGCATCCACCTCCTCCCACTCACAGATAGCGGGGCCCGCCTGTAAGTCACCTGGGCGCAGATCCCTCCTGACCAAGTTCTTCCCCGTGCCCAGCTCGAATTTGAAGCCCCCGTGCTTGCGAAGCACCAGCAATGGCAATGAACTCCTTAGATTCTCCTCACGGTAGGGATCCAGGACTTGAATCCCAATTTCCCCAGTCCGATCCCCACTCAATCCCTTCTGAACAATCTCCACTTCGCCCTCTGTACTCTCGATGTTGAGCATGCTTCCCTCTCCGCCCACAGCAAAATCAGATCCACCGTCAACACTGGCGCCATGGCGAAAATCCTCTCTTGCTCGTTTGCATCGGTCCTCGACATTGCATGTAGAGCCAGAGTCCTTTTGGCATCGCACAGATTTCTCTCTGCTTGGTTCCTCGCGAACACCAGGGCTTGGATCTCCGCATCTGCGCCACATCTCGGTCTCCCGCTGCACTCATCCTGTCGGCCACCGACCGCCGCCGCTCCCCGTCCCCCGCCCTCCGCCTCCTCCAGTGCAGCCCCAATCCCCACCCCTGCCGCAGAAAATCGTACCTACCGCCCGGGGTGAAGGAACTCGGTCAGGCCCTGAGTCGCTCCGAGGACCGTAGGGCGCGAGGGGCGCGGTGTCGCCGGCGAAACCTGCCCTGCAGCCAAGGCGGGAGGCGTCGCCGGAGAGCCCAGTGAGGACGAGGGGGGAGGGGTAGGTGGGGTGGGGTGGGGGTGGGGTGGGGGAGGGTCAGGTGGGGAAGGAGAGTAATCCGGTAGTCTCAGAAATTCTAGAATACTGCTCGGAGTGGCGTTTCTGGCGATTTTGATACAGATTACTACAGACTGTTCTGTTTTTGACAGATTCTGTTTTCTATGTGTTGTTTGCTTATTTTGATGCATCTATGGCTAGTATTAAGTGGTATGAACCATAGAGAAGTTGGAATAAAGTAGATATTACACCAATATGAATTTAGAATGAGTTCATTACAGTACCTAAGTGGTGGTTTTATTTTCTTATACTAACGGAGCTTACGAGTTTTCTGTTAAGTTTTGTGTTGTGAAGTTTTCAAGTTTTGGGTAAGGATTCGATGGACTATGGAATAAGGAGTGGCAAGAGCCTAAGCTTGGGGATGCCCAAGGCACCCCGAGGCAATATTCAAGGACAACCAAAAGCCTAAGCTTGGGGATGCCCCGGAAGGCATCCCCTCTTTCATCTTCGTTCATCGGTAACTTTACTTGGAGCTATATTTTTATTCACCACATGATATGTGTTTTGCTTGGAGCGTCATTTTATTTTGTTAGTATATGCTTGATATTATTTAGAATAATGTTTTGCATCTTTAGTTTCAATAAAAATGTCAAGGATGGCCTTTACCATGCTTATTTTGCTAGTATACATGTTGCTGTTTGAAAACAGGAAGTTTACCGCTGTTGCAAAAATTCCCTAGAAAAGTCAGAGAATGATATAATGTTGAAACTTTTTGAATATTGAGATCTGATAAATTTATTACAGTGAGAATTTTCTTTCATAATTTTGGAGTTCGGGAAGTATGATGAATCTTGCATTCTTTACAGACTATACTGTTTTGACAGATTGCTTTTATAGTTGCATTGTTTGCATATGTTTCCTTGTTTAATGATTATATTTGAGGATAGGAGTATTGAATATGCAGAGGCATTTAGTATGCAATGTTGAATAACAATTTTAGTGATTTGTTACAGTAGAAAATGATAAGGTTTTGCATTGGTTTATACTAACCTATCTCACGAGTTCTTGTTGAGTTTGGTGTGGATGAAGCTTTTGATAAAAAGAGAAACCATGATATGAGAGGAATTAAGGAGACACAAAAGTGCAAGCTTGGGGATGCCCAAGGCACCCCAAGATAATATTTCAAGAAGTCTCGAGCATCTAAGCTTGGGGATGCCCCGGTAGGCATCCCACCTTTCTTCTTCAACAACTATCGGTTAGTATCCGTTGAGCCTAAGTTTTTTGCTTCTTCACATGAGTTGTGTTATCCTTGCATTGTCATTTTATTTTGTTTTGCTTGCTGTTTGAATACAATACCAAGATCTGAAATTCTTAAATGAGAGAGAGTCTTCATATAGTTACATAATTATTTAGCTACTCTTTGTTCTACACTTATATCTTTTTGGACTAGTTTGTCATTTACTCGTGCGCTTCACTTATATCTTATGAGTAAATTGTTGAATGAGTTGATTGTCATAAATATGAAATTAAATATGTTTCATTTGCTTATCCCATTGGGAGTAATGACTTTCTGCTACGTATGCATGCCTTTCAGATTGAAAAACATGGGCTACTTGTACGAAAGCACCATGAGAATTGTCTTAGCCCTCAGATCAGGCGTAATGTGGAGGCCTATGTCGATGACTTGGTAGTCAAGACACGGGATAAATCTACATACTTGGAAGGTGTGGCCGAAACCTTCGTAACCTACAAAAATGTGCATGAAGCTCAATCCCAGCAAGTGCGTATTCGTTGTCCCGTCCTAAAAGTTGCTAAGATTTTTTGGAATTTTAGAGAAAATGTAAATATTTATTTCTTATACTTGATTTTTTTATTTGCCCATATTTGTATGAATACCATATCATACCTGATCCATATGCTCGATGTCTTCTCGTAATACTCCAATTCTATCTCGCTTTCCAATGTAAATCAATGTAACTATCATTGAGTGTTGCCGAGATTTGTGAAATGTTCTCTCACTCACCCTCGTCATAACTTGTTATTCTCTGTGGTGCGAATGTCATTGTTTTCTCTGGCAGTAGTTTGTCTAGAGAATGTTATCCTATTTAATTTTTCTGCATTAGTCAATAATATGCAACAAAAACTACAGGAGAAATATTGTAGCCAGAATGTGCAGCTTGATAAAACACAATCAGAATTATTAAAAAATCAATATATCAAATTTTATATATATGAATGAATCATTTTATTTATCCACATCATAAAAGATTTATCTTGGATGTATTTTACAAAAGATTAAAAAACTCGTATTCTCGACCGACATGATAAAACTGCATATATAATTATTATCACAAACTGACAAATTTCTTGGATTTTGGTGTTTACGATTGGTTGGCGATCTTTGCATCTGTCCCTCTGACATTTTTGTTGATTTTTGTGGCTGTTTCACTATGTAGTTTGCAAATGTTTTTTCTATAGCATTTTTTCCTTGGGTAATGTTGCCTTCCTATTACTGCTGGCCTTGCGGAGTTTCTATAGACCTCATGCAAAATTATGTACTCCCTCAGTTTCTTTTTACTCTGAATATGAGCTTGTCTCAAGTCAAACTCTTCAATGTTTGACTAACTTTTATACGAAAAAATAAATACAAAATTGACATAATTAGATCCATTGTGGAATAAATTTGTCATATTATATTTATTTGGTATTGTAGATCTTGATATTTTTCCTATAAATATATTCAAGCTTTACAAAATTTGGCTTCGGAATAAATGGAGTAAAAACAACCGAGGGAGAACATATATGCCTAAGCAAAAGTATTTCCCTTTTTTACGGGTAGGCCTTTCCTTGTCTATATGTGCCACATAGATGCAAACCCAAATGGCTAATTTCTCGATGCCTATGTATGCGATCCTTTTTGTGTGTGACCGTTGCTCACTGATTAAAGTCATGAATACTTTTGTTTATCTTTTAATCTCAACCTTTATATTAGAATCAAGAGATCATGTATTTTTAAGATACGTCGATTTTGATTATATCTTATTAAGAATTAGTGACATATATTCCTGTTGATATTTAGATTTATGCATCAGTACTTGTGTTTTTATTTATAAACATTTAACGGTGCGTAGTTTGTAATCATTGCATGCTGACACCTCAGTCTATCTTTTTTTTTGAAGGCCCGTACTTTTATTTGTATTTCAAATATCTCCATTTATTTGTATGTTCACAGCCTTTTTTGTTTCTCATACTCATGATCCTAATCTATCGGGCAAAATATTTTTGCCTAATAGACGAGACATGTCTATTGAAGTATATAGTACTTCTAGTTGACTTTCATACGTGCAAGTATCGCTGGCCTGTATAATTTTTTAGGCGTGCTGCACTTTAGCTTTCTTGGACGTTTGGGCGTCTTGGTTCATGGCCCGATGCCAAGATGAGTGTGTTTTATTGGCTGCCATGCTACAGGCGAGAGTCCGGGTGTAGTTCATGTTGCATGTTGGTATCTTTTTTAAAAAAAAATTGCACATGTATTGTATTACGGATTTTGAATTTGCTAACCACATGCCCCATGCGGTTTTTGCATGTATAGTTTTTATTTGCATATACATATGTCATATGGATGTACCTCCTCTGACGTGACTTGTTTGTACCAAATATAGTCGTATGTAATTTTTGAATCTTTTAAATCTCAGCCATTAAAAATTCTGTTAAACGGTGTCAAAATTGTAGATTATGTGAGTGCATGTGATGGCTCGTTTGTCCCTTATTTTAGTAATAGTATACACAGTAATTAATAGATAGATGTATCCAGCACAGATCGACCTTTGTATTTCATTCATATCGGTGCAATACAGATTACAACCCATTAATGCATGATAAGGAAAGGAAATGGCCAAATAAAAATATTGACGAAATATTTAATTTCGTCCAGATCCAGGGTAGATGCAGAGCATGTACCAAAGATTGACGCGACGACTTCATTTCAAATCAAAAAAAAATAGATTAACGCGAAGACTTAAGTAGAAGATGCATATGTAAACTAGGCATACGAAACTAGTGTCCATATGCACTGGACTCGGGCTCTCAGTACGGGAAGCCGGCGTTGGGTTGATGGAGCCCCTGCTGCACCGTCTCCATTCCGGCAGTGAACTCCGGACGCGGCAGCATCACATCAAGCCATTGATCTATCTCCTTGTCTAGCCCTGCGTCGAACCCCGGCGGCTTAGGCATCGTCATCTGCATCTGCTCCGTATCTATCCCGGCGGCCAACCCCGGCGGCGGAGGCATCTCCTGCACATCCATCCGGGCGGCGACCACCTGAGACGGAGGCAGCGGCGCCATCACCATCTGCTGCATATCCATCGCGGCCTCGAACCCCTGCTCCTGTGGCGGAGGCGCCAGAAACTGCAACTCCATCCCGTCGTTGGCGGTGCCACTGCTGCTACCGTACTCGAAGGTGCTGCCACCGAAGATCCGGGGCGGCGGCGGCGGGGCCACCTCCGCCATGCGGCTCATGTGGGCGTGCATCGCCTCGAGCAGAACCTGGTTGGCGCGATCGGAGACGCGTCCTTCATCTGCATCAGCGCGGCGAAGAAGGCCGCCATGTCCTCGTCTCCCATGTCGAGCGCCTTGGGGTCGAACCAAGCCGCTATCTGGTCCCCCGCAGAGCGCTCTTTCGCCATGGCCTTGTCCGTGCGCTTGGTCCGCTTCTTCAACTCGGCCAGCTCCGTGCGCAGCTCGTCGAACTCCTGCCGCAGCTTCTTGAGCTTCTCGTCTTCGCCGGCAGCGCCCTCCCCCGCGAGCAAGCGGTCGTCGGCAGCGCCCTCCTCCCTCGCGCCAGCCCCCGCAGCCTCCCCCGCCAGGAAGCGTTCCACGACGGAGTCGACGGAGGGGTGGCCGAAGGAGAAGGCCCTGCCGCGGGGAGAGAAGGCGAGGGCGGCCACCTGGGCGCCGGTCAGGACCGCCAGATCCGTGGCCTTGCTGAAGAACCCCTGGCGGCGCTTGGAGTAGCAAACGAACCGGGCATCCTCCTGCTCGATCCGGCGGATGACGATCTTCTTCCGGCCGCTGCCACCTCTCCGGTTGGGCGCCGCCATTGCTCGCTTGTTCGGTGGCTAGCAAAGCGTCCGGAGAGGAATCCCTTCTTCGCTGGGCTACGTACATTAAAACTGGTGATTGGCAATGAGATACGATTGGGTATGCGCTGAGCTGTATACATTAAACTCACGTGTCAAAGGATAACTACGTACACCCTATTATTTAGAAACTATTCCTTCGCACCCACCAACGACCTTGCACGACAACAAATCACAGTAAACCATGCAACATACCGCGTCCTCCAAGCCCGACAGTTCGGTCCACCAACAAATCGGTTTGGTTCGGTTCTGTTCGCTTATAACCCAAGTCACCTAATACTTTTGGGGGAGGAAGAAATCGAGAGTCAAAAGCTTGGGCAAGTAAAGTAAATACGAGCTGATGACCAAATCAACCGTAAGATGCATACCGCACAATGGTTCTGGCCGGAGGAATTAATGGTAAGAGGAAATGACAGACGCGTCGTCGTCCTCGGAGCTCCTGTCCCGCGAAAGAGCAGCGGTGCTCGTGAGCAGACCAACGCAAAAGAGCGATGAGCACACCAGAGCCATGGGTGCCGCTGGCCGCCAACGCTCAGTTTGCGTGAGTTGAGAAAAAAGGAGGCCGCGGTGCTAGCTGTGCAATTGAGCGAGAATTGTTGTTCGAGTTCCAAAGGTAGACTAACTCCGATCAGTCCATCTCTCTTATCACATGTGAGTATCCACAAAAGCTGTGTGGGCAAAACACCGCCCCTTATCGAAGAGCCAAAACTTCAGCAATGAATGGGTCTAAGACTCCTCAAGCCCCGAGGAACGCCGGATGAGACCGGGCTACACCTCCCGCTCCTAATTTCATGCAAACAAACTTTTCTGTATGAGTTGGACGTACGAGCCAAATTTTGAGATGGTGCGTCCAATGAACATTTTTTTAATCAATTGGACGTACGAGCCAAGTTTTTTTTTGTTGTTTTGAGGGGAGGGGACGTATGAGCCAAGCTTTGAGATGGTGCGTCCAATGAACCTTTTTTCCTTTTCACAAAAAAACTCATGGATCGTCGATCGCGTTTTGACTTGGATCCAAAACAAATCCTATGTGAGTTGTTTTGGAACTCTTTTCCTTTCTTTTTTATGGTGATCGAGACTTGAATTTGTTTTTTTTTAACCCAAGCAGGATACCGTGGCCTCACCATTGTCCCACCGACGTCTTCGTCCAGCCAAATCTAATTCGGATTGCTCTACTGGGTCAAAAAACAAGGGATCGGCATGTTGTATGTATCCTTCGCCCTTATTTTAAGTTCAGGGAGCAGGGATAACATTTCATGCACCCATTTAATCGCCTGCACCGGATCATACCCATCACGATCACCGATTGCGACAAGACCAAAGAGTAAACTGTATAATTAATAAATGGGGATGATCTTGCATCTATCACCATCTGAAAACATCTTATCCAGCAAGATATCGATGGATCTAGCCTCGGTAAATGAAGATCAAACCGATCCTTAACATCAGTCCAGAACTTGTTTGCGTGAATGCAGCGGATGAGCGCCATTAGTCTTTGTGCGTGTGTGCACGTGTAGAGGTATTAATTATTAAATTAATTCTACTTGGTACATACTGGTCAATCAATAAGGGCCGTCGGATCGGCCCAAAGGAGGCGGGATCGGAGAGCAATCCGTGGGATGGGGTGATTGACCAATCGCAAGCAAGCAGCAAAACTATCAATTCTTTTCTTTTCATTCACTCACAAGGAAAGGAAAGAAAAGAAAAGAAAAGAAAAGAAAAGAAAAGAAAAGAATCCCCAAACGACGCAGCGCCTCGATTCATTCATTCATTCATTCATTCCGTTCCCTTCCCCACATCGCCGCCTCGTCTCCCACATCGCCGCCGGCCATGGCCTCCGCCTTCTCCCTCTTCCTCTCCCTCATCGCCGCCGCCCCCACCCTCTCCTCCTCCTCCTCCCCTCCCCTCTCATCACAAGAGAAGAGAAGAGAAGAGAAGAGAAGAGGTCAGGCGGCGGCGGCGGCGGCCCAGATCCGCCACGGTAGCCCAGGGCCTCGACGGCCAGCGCGCGCCGGGACATGGCCTCCGACGACGCGGCCGTCAATCCAAGGTACTCGACGGGGATGCAGCTTCCTTGTGCTCTGCTCGTCCGGGCGGTTCCGCGCCCGACCGCCATGGAGCTTCCTCTTCCTCCACCTGCTCCGCGATTTGCACCACGCAGCTACTCTCTCGCCCGCCCACCTTCCCTCATTTGGTTTCCTTCCTTCCTTCCTTCCTTCCTTCCTCCGTGTCTGCTCGGCTAGGTCGTCGCTGCTGGTGCTGCCTGCGCCTCTGGTCTGGTGGATTAATTAAATCTCACGCCTTGTGCCTTGTTGGTTGGTGGAGATCGGTTCCTTCCTCATTTTGATTTTGATTTTGATTTGTTGGACACACTAGAAACTGGATCAACAAGATTGGCCGTGTGTAATGAGGATTGGGGGGGATGTACACTAGTACGAGTAGGTTTCATATCTTCAAATGCAATGAGTAGAGATTCATCAAATTCCTCCTCCTCACTTGTTATGTCCAATTTGCTTGCTGCACTATATTGGACGTGTGAAAACTGAAACTTTGATCTAATATGATTTTCGCTGTGCATTTCCCCTAAATCTGTCTAGACCAGCAAATCGATCGATCCAAGTGAGAAATTAACAAAGTATCGGTTGAACTACACCGAGCTCCACCAGCCCTGCTTGTTTATTCTACCCAACCACTTGCTGTTTATTCTACGTTGCGGCTCTAGTTCATCAATTGCATGCCTACAGCTAGTCAGTTATATCATACAATTTTATATTGCCGCGCCAGCGCTTTTCATACATTTCTTTATGGCTTATTGTTGTAAGCACCAGAATCAAATAAAACATATTTATTGCGGTGATGGCTGCAAGATAGTATTTGCCATGTATTTGCCCCTCTGCTAGTTTTTAATTTATTGCAAGATAGCGATTTTGTTCTGTTAGCATTTCTCCGAGGATTAATAAAACAAGGATGTGCTATGCCTTTCATGATGGAATCCTAAGATTTTAGCGGTCTAACTCGCTCTAGTGAAATTATTTCCATTTTCTAACTATTGCCCACTGCCATTGCATATATGTCTATCTTATTATCAGTGTAAGAAGATCATTTTGTACTTACTTAGCTTAAACTGTAATTATGAAAAAGTTCCCTTTTTTAGACAAGAATGTTCGCCGAATATTGACTAGCTGCATGGCAGGTGGACCGTGGCTGCTCCGAACGGTTGACTTTACCACTTGAGCTTACTTGGAGTTCACCTTTTGCAAAGTGGCATCCTCAAGAAGCCGCGTGATATTCGGCATCGGCTACAACTGCGATGAGTAAGTCCTCTGTCCCCTCTCTACCCTGCTGGCCGTCGACACGAAGGTGTTGCTTCTGGTGATTTGCTTTTAGTGGTGATGCTATTTAAGCCCTGGTTGTGGTTTTCGCGTCCTGTTTATGCCCATGCTATGGTTAATCATAGGGTTCCTGGTTAGCACTGCTGTTGAATTTATTTGATTTCTCACAGCCTATAATCATGGTTTCAGTTTACCACTATAAACTGGTTGTGCTTCTTATGAAGTTTACTTGGCCTAGGTTTGGTTATAGGGTCCTGGTTATGTCTGCCTTAAGTTCATATATGTGGTCTGGTGGTTATGCATTATTTGCTTGCTGTTAATATTTTTGATAGGGGTTTTCTTAGTTTTGGAGTTAAAACATGCTACTATCTACTCCATGATACTTGAGGCATCATTCTTTTTGATTGACGTTGTTATTTCATTCATATGGTCTTGAGCGTTGGTAATGCTGTCTTTTATAGCAGGTTATTTGTTTCCCAGACAACGTGAGCAAAAACGTACCAAAAATAGAGATGAAACTATATGGTGTTCATTATTAGGGGAAAGTTTCATTGCATTTAGTACAACACTGATGTTGGTTTCTGAGTCAGGAAGCTAGCTAGTTATTTTGTCTAGTATCTCCTGGTCTGATTTGTTTAGGCTCACAATGAGCTCCAGCAGCCCTGTTCGTAGTCAGTCGCGTGTGCCATCTTCAACCCAAGATCCAACCCCTCCAGCTTTAACCCATCATCCGCTGCCACTACTGCTAAAGGCTGGATGTCTAGTGCATGTTTAGTTGAGGTAGAAATATTCTACCCTACCACTTGTTGTTTATTGTACATGGCGGCTGTAATTCATCAACGGATCCCTGCAGCAAGTCAGTTATATCAAACAAATTTTATATTGCCGTGCCAGTGATTTTCATATTTTTTGATGGCTTATTGTTGTAAGCACCAGAATCTAAGACATATGTAATGCGGTGATGGCTGCATGACCGATTGTTTCTCGGTTCTTCACCATGTTTTTGCCCCTTTGCCATATTTTTTTATTGTAAGAGAGCTTCTTGTCCTGTTCGCATTCGCTTAGGATTAATAAAACAATGATGTACTATGTTATTCATGATGGGATCCTGAGATTTTAGCGACCTAACTCACTGTAGTAGAATTATTTCAATTTTCCAACCATTGCCCAGCACATGTCTTATTATCAACATAAGAAATCATTTTGTATTTACTGAGTTTAAACTGTCATTATTAAAAAGTTCCCTTTTTTTAGATAAGACTGTTCACCGAATATTGACTAACTGCATGGCAGGTGGACCGCGATCGCTCCGAACGTTGAATTCACCACTTGGAACTTACTTGGAGTTCACCTTTTGCAAAGTGGGATCCTCAAGAAGGCGTGTGATCTTGGCACTAGCTAATACTCTGATGGGTAAGTCCTCTGTCCCCTCTCTATCGTGCTGGCCATCAAGCCGAAGGTGTTGCTTGTGGTCATTTGGTTTTAGTGGTGATTCTGTTCAAGCCCTGCAGCTAAGTTATATCGTACAATTTATATTGTTGCGCTAGTGTTTTTCATATATTTGTTGATGGCTTATTGTTGTAAGCACCTGAATCTAATAAGACATATGTAATGTGGTGATCGCTGCATGACCATTTGTTACTTGGTTCTTCACCATGTATTTGCCCCTCTGCCATTTTTTTAAATGATAGCTCATGTCCTGTTTGCATTCGCCGAGGCGAGGATTAATAAAACAATGATGTAATATGCCTTTCATGATGGTATCCTGAGATTTTAGCGGTCACTGCCACTGCATCTGTCTGCCTTATTATCAGTATAATAAATTGTTTTGTATTTACTGAGTTGAAACTGTAATTATGGAAAAGTTCCTTTTTTTAAGGTGAGATTATTCAGCGAATATTGACTAGCTCCATGGCAGGTGGACCATGGTGGCTCCAAACGGTTGAATTCGCCAATTGAACTTACTTGGAGTTTACCTCAAGAAGGTGTGTGATATTTGGAATCGGCTACATATGCGAATAGTAAGTCCCCTGTCCCCTCTCTACCGTGCTGGCCATCGAGCCAAAGGCGTTCCTTTTGGTGATTTGCCTCTTGGTGGTGAAGCTGTTCAAGCCCTGGTTGTGGTTTTGGCATCCTGTATATGCCATGCCTTGGTTGATTACGGGCTTCCTGGTTAGCAGTGACGTTGATTTCATTTGATTTCTCACTGCCTATAATCATGGTTTTAGTTTATCACTATAAACTGGTTGCGGTTGCTATGAAGTTTACATGGCCTAGGTTTGGTTATAGGGTTCCTGGTTATGTCTAACATAAGTTCATGTCCGTGGTCTGGTGGTTATGCATGATTTGCTCGCTGTTAATATTTTGATAGTGGTAATCTTTGTTTTGGAGTTAAATCATGCCACTGTCTACTCCATGGCACTTGAGGCATCATTCTTTTTGCTTGATGTTGTGATTATATTCATATGGTCTTGAGCGTTGGTAACACAGTCGTTGATAGACGGTTATTTGCTTCCCAGACAACCTGAGGAAAACCGTATCAAAAACAGAGATGAAAATATATGGTGTTCATTTTTAGGGGGAATTTCATTGCATTTAGTACAAAGCTGATGTTAGTTTCTGAGTCAGGAAGCTAGATAGTTATTATGTCTACTATATCCTGGTCTAATTTGTTTAGGCTCACAATGAGCTCCACCATCGCTGCTCATAGTCAGTCGTGTGTGCCACCTTAAACCCAAGACCACTTGTCCAGCTTTAACCCATCTTCCGCTGCCACTACTGCTAGGTGCTAGCTGAAGGCTGGATGCCTAGTGTATGTTTAGTTGAGGTAGAAATATCGTACAATTTTATATTGACGCGCTAGTGCTTTTCATATATTTGTTGATGGCTTATTGTTGTATAAGCACCATAATCTAATAAGACATGTAATGCGGTGATGGCTGCATGACGATTTGTTACTTGGTTCTTTGCCATGTATTTGCCCCTCTGCCATTTTTTTATGGCAAGATAGCTCTTGTCCTGTTAGCATTCCCCAAGGATTAATAAAACAATGATGCACTATGCCTTTCATGATGGAATCATGAGATTTTAGTGGTCTAATTCGCTCTAGTAGAATTTTCTAACCATTTCCCACTGCCACTCCATATATCTGCTTTATTATCAGTAGAAGAAACCGTTTTGTATTTACTGAGCTTAAACTGTAATTATGAAAAAGTTCCCTTTTTTATAAGAATGTTCGCCGAATATTGACTAGCTACATGGCAGGTGGACCGAGCCTCCAAATGGTTGAATTTACCAGTTGAACGTACTTGGAATTCACGTTTTGCAAAGTGGCATCCTCAAGAAGGCATGTGATATTAGGCATCGGCTACAACTGCGATGAGTAAATCCTCTGTCCCCTCTCTATCGTGCTGGCCATCGGACGAAGGTGTTGTTCTGGTGATTTGCATTTAGTGGTGATGCTGTTCATGTCCGTGGTCTAGTGGTTATGCATGATTTGCTCACTGTTAATATTTTGATAGGGGTTTTCTTAGTTTTGGAGTTAAATCATGCTACTGTCATTGATAGCAGGTTATTGAGGCATAATTCTTTTTGCTTGATGTTGTGATTTTATTCATATGTCTTGACTCTTGAGCGTTTGTAACACTGTCGTTGGTAGCAGATTATTTGTTTCATGGACAACCAGAGCTAAAATTTACCAAAAACAGAGTTGAAAGTATATGGTGTTCATTATTAGGGGGGAGTGTCATTGCAATTAGTACATCGCTTATGTTGGTTCCTAAGTCTGGAAGCTAGCTAGTTATTATGTCTGTTATCTCTTGGTCTGGTTTGTTTAGGCTCACAATGAGCTCCACCAGCCCTGCTCGTAGTCAGTCGCGTGTGCCACCTTCAACCCAAGATCCACCCGTCCAGCTTTAACCCATCATCCGCTGCCACTACTGCTAGGTGATGGGGAACGTAGTAATTTCAAAAATTTCCTACGCACATGCAAGATCATGGTGATGATATAGCAACGAGAGGGGAGAGTGTATGTCCACGTACCCTCGTAGACCGTAAGCGGAAGCGTTATGACAACGCGGTTGATGTAGTCGTACTTCTTCACGATCCGACCGAGCCAAGTACCGAACGTACGGCACCTCCGAGTTCAGCACACTTTCAGCTCGATGACGATCTCCGGCCTCCGATCCAGCCGAGCTCCGGAGATGAGTTCCGTCAGCACGACGGCGTGGTGACGATGTTGATGTTCTACCGGCGCAGGGCTTCGCCTAAACTCCGCGACGATATGACCGAGGTGGAATATGGTGGAAGGGGGCACCGCACACGGCTAAGGAACGATCCGTAGATCAACTTGTGTGTCCATGGGGTGCCCCCTGCCCCCGTATATAAAGGAGGGAGGGAGGAGGAGGCCGGCCCTCTACTATGGCGCGCCATGGGGAGTCCTACTCCCACCGGGAGTAGGATTCCCCCTTTCCTAGTCCAACTAGTAGTCCTTCCATGTATTAGGAGTAGGAGACAAGGAAGGGGAAGAGAGGAGGGAAGGAAGGAGGGGGTGCGGCCCCTCCCCCTAGTCCAATTCGGACCAGGCCATGGGGGGGGGGGGCGCACAGCCTGCCCTAGGTAGCCCCTCTCTCTTTCCCGCAGGGCCCAATAAGGCCCAATACTTCTCCCCGGCGAATTCCCGTAACTCTCCGGTACTCCGAAAAATACCCGAATCACTCGGAACCTTTCCGAACTCCGAATATAGTCGTCCAATATATCGATCTTTACGTCTCGACCATTTCGAGACTCCTCGTCATGTCCCCGATCTCATCCGGGACTCCGAACTCCTTCGGTACATCAAAACTCATAAACTCATAATATAACTGTCATCGAAACCTTAAGCGTGCGGACCCTACGGGTTCGAGAACTATGTAGACATGACCTAAAACTATTCTCGGTCAATAACCAATAGCGGGACCTGGATGCCCATATTGGCTCCTACATATTCTACGAAGATCTTTATCGGTCAAACCGCATAACAACATACGTTGTTCCCTTTGTCATCGGTATGTTACTTGCCCGAGATTCGATCGTCGGTATCCAATACCTAGTTCAATCTCGTCACCGGCAAGTCTCTTTACTCGTTCTGTAATGCATCATCCCGTAACCAACTCATTGGTTACATTGCTTGCAAGGCTTATAATGATGTGCATTACCGAGAGGGCCCAAAGATACCTCTCCGACAATCGGAGTGACAAAACCTAATCTCGAAATACGCCAACTCAACATGTACCTTCGGAGACACCTGTAGTACTCCTTTATAATCACCCAGTTACGTTGTGACGTTTGGTAGTACCCAAAGTGTTCCTCCGGTAAACGGGAGTTGCATAATCTCATAGTTACAGGAACATGTATAAGTCATGAAGAAAGCAATAGCAACATACTAAACGATCAAGTGCTAAGCTAACGGAATGGGTCAAGTCAATCACATCATTCTCCTAATGATGTGATCCCATTAATCAAATGACAACTCTTTTGTCCATGGCTAGGAAACATAACCATCTCTGATAAACGAGCTAGTCAAGTAGAGGCATACTAGTGACACTATGTTTGTCTATATATTCACACATGTATTATGTTTCGGGTTAATACAATTCTAGCATGAATAATAAACATTTATCATGAAATAAGGAAATAAATAATAACTTTATTATTGCCTCTAGGGCATACACTGGTGGAAAAAGGGCCTTTGGTCGCGGTTCGCAACTGCCATTAGTCGCGGTTGCGCAACCGCGACCGAACGGGCGCGACTAAAGGCCCCCCCCTTTAGTCGCAGTTGCTTAAAAACCGCGACTAAAGGCCCGTCCACGTGGGCGCCAGGTGGCCTTCGGGGCGGAGGACCTTTAGTCGCGGTTCTTGTGGCTAACCGCGACTAAAGGCCGCCACAGGTTTTTGAAAAAAAAAATTGAAATTTTTATTTTCAAATTTCTGAATTATTTTAACCTCTAGTCTCTAATCACCACCCCTCATCACTTCTCAATTTATTCTTTTATCACCCCTCATCATTCCAAATCATCTAACTTCCCAACCGGTCACCCATCCCTCTCACTACTCCAGCCCAAGCACGCTTAACTTCCGGGTTCTATTCTCCCACGCTCCAAGTCTGCACTTGTTGTTTTCCTGACAATAATAAGATGTCAATCCTATTAACCTTCAGGAATTTTGCTTGAGCATGAAGTGACACATTTCACTGTTTGAGTTTGAAACTATTGTTTTAAAAAACAATAATTATTTAGTAACACTAATATTTCTTGAATAATTAGTTTGACCATTGTTTGACCACAGTTTGACCACAGTTGACCACAGTTTGACCAGATTTGACCAAAATTGAAATAATTAAAATAATTATTTAGTAACACTAATATTCTAGAATAATTGTTTGACCATTGTTTGACCATAGATCTTACAAGCCCCGTAACTTTTTTTCTATTATGTTTTTGAGGATTTTGAAAATGTTTAACGGGGTTCCCCCGGTTAAATTTGGATGTAACTTTTCGAGTAGATGATTTTTCATATAAAAAACTTTTTCATCCGAGTTAGTATGCAAAAGTTATGCCCATTTTTACAAATTTCAGAGAGATTTTGCAAATAAAGTCAAAATTCACATTTGCAAATTTTCCCAACAACTAGACCACATATCACATGAGAAACTTATTTTCTTTTATTTTTTTGACATTTCCATTATTTTCTTTTATTTTTTTTAAAACTGAAAAGGCGATCCCCGGGGGGGGGGGGGTTAGAGTTTGAAAATGGGACCTTTAGTACCGGTTCGTGGCACGAACCGGGACTAAAGGTCTCAACCCCATTAGTTCCGGTTCGTGCCACAAACCGGGACTAAAAGGGAGGAGCTTTAGTCGCGGTTGGCCTGGCCAACCGCGACTAAAGGCCTTTGGGCACCTTTAGTCGCGGTTGGCCTGGCCAACCGCGACTAAAGCCCGCGAGCGCCCTGGGCCCAGGCATTTGGTCGCGGTTCATCTGCCGAACCGCGACTAAAGACTTCATTAGTCGCGGTTCCTACAGTTTCGCGACTAATGGGGCTGGACGGAAGCCTCTTTTTCTATCAGTGATATTTCCTTCAGTCTCCCACTTGCACTACAGTCAATAATCTAGTTCATATCGCCATGTGATTTAACACCAATATTCATATCTGTATATGATTAACACCCATAGTTCACATCATCATGTGACCAACATCCAAAGGGTTTACTAGAGTCAATAATCTAGTTCACATCGCTATGTGATTAACACCCAAAGAGTACTAAGGTGTGATCATGTTTTGCTCGTGAGAGAAGCTCAGTCAATGGGTCTGTCACATTCAGAGCCGTATGTATTTTGCAAATATTCTATGTCTACAATGCTCTGCACGGAGCTACTCTAGCTAATCGCTCCCACTTTCAATATGTATCCAGATTGAGACTTAGAGTCATCTGGATCGGTGTGAAAACTTGCACCGAGATAACTTTTACGACGGGCTCTTTTATCACCTCCATAATCGAGAAATATTTCCTTAGTCCTCACTAAGGATATTCTTGACCAATGTCCAGTGATCTACTCCTAGATCACTATTGTACTCCCTTGTCAAATACAGAGCAAGGTATACAATAGGTCTGGTACATAGCATAGCATACTTTATAGAACCTATGACTGAGGCATAGGGAATGACTTTTCATTCTCTTTCTATTTTCTGCTGTGGTCGGGATTTGAGTCTTACTCAATTTCATACCTTTGCAACACAGGCAAGAACTCTTTCTTTGACTGTTCCATTCTGAACTACTTCAAAATCTTGTCAAGGTATATACTCATTGAAAATCTTATCAAGCGTCTTGATCTATCTCAATAGATCTTGATGCTCAATATGTATGTAGTTTTACTGAGGTCTTTCTTCGAAAAACTCTTATTCAAGTATCCTTTCATGCTTTGCAGAATAATTCTACATTATTTCCAATCAGCAATATGTCATTCACATATACTTATCAGAAATGTTGTAGTGCTCCCACTCACTTTCTTGTAAATACAGGCTTCACCGCAAGTCTGTATAATACTATATGCTTTGATCAACTTATCAAAGCGTATATTCCAACTCTGAGATGCTTGCACCAGTCCATAGATGGATTGCTGGAGCTTGCATATTTTGTTAGCACCTTTAGGATTGACAAAACCTTCTGGTTGTATCATATACAACTCTTCTTTAATAAATTCATTAAGGAATGTAGTTTTGACATCCATTTGCCAAATTTCATAAAATGTGGCAATTGCTAACATGATTCGGACAGACTTTTAAGCATCGATACGAGTAAGAAAATCTCATCGTATTCAACACCTTGAACTTTGTCAAAAACCTTTTTCGACAAGTCTAGCTTTGTAGATAGTAACACTACTATCAACGTCCGTCTTCCTCTTGAAGATCCATTTACTCTTAATGACTCACCGATCATCGGGCTAGTCAATCAAAGTCTACACTTTGTTCTCATACATGGATCATATATCAGATTTCATGGCCTCAAGCCATTTCGCGGAATCGGGGCTCATCATCGCTTCCTCATAGTTCGTAGGTTCATCATGGTCTAGTAACATGACTTCCAGAATAGTATTACCGCACCACTCTGGTGCGGACCGTACTCTGGAAGACCTACGAGGTTCTGTAGTAACTTGATCTGAAGTTACATGATCATCATCATTAGCTTCCTCACTAATTGGTGTAGGAATCACTGGAACTGATTTCCGTGACGAACTACTTTCCAATTCGGGAGAAGGTACAAATTACCTTATCAAGCTCTACTATACTCCCACTCAGTTCTTTCGAGAGAAACTCCTTCTCTAGAAAGGATCCGATTTTAGCAACGAAAATCTTGCCCTCAGATCTGTGATAGAAGGTGTACCCAACAGTTTCCTTTGGGTATTTTATGAAGACGCACTTCTCCGATTTGGGTTTGAGCTTTATCAGGATGAAACTTTTCACACAAGCATTGCAGCCCCAGACTTTAAGAAACGACAGCTTAGGTTTATTGCTAAACCATAGTTCATACGGTGTCGTCTCAACGGATTTAGATGGTGCCCTATTAAACGTGAATGTAGCTGTCTCTAATGCATAAGCCCAAAACGATAGTGGTAAACCGATAAGAGACATCATAGATCGCACCATATCTAGTAAAGTACGATTACGACGTTTGGACACACCATTCCATTGTGGTGTTCCAGGTGGTGTGAACTGTGAAACTATTCCACATTGTTTTAATTGAAGACCAAACTCGTAACTCAACAATTTGTCTCCGCGATCAGATCGCAGAAACTTTATTTTCTTGTTACGATGATTTTTCCACTTCACTCTGAAATTCTTTGAACCTTTCAATTATTTCAGACTTATGTTTCATCAAGTAGATATACCCATATCTGCTCAAATCATTTTGTGAAGGTCAGAAAATAACGATACTTGCCACGAGCATCAACACTCATTGGATCGCATACATCGGTATGTATTATTTCCAATAAGTCAGTAGCTTGTTCCATTGTTCCGGAGAACGGAGTTTTAGTCATCTTGCCCCAAAGGCACGGTTCGCAAGCATCAAATGATTCATAACCAAGTGATTCCGAAAATCCATCTTTATGGAGTTTCTTCATGCGCTTTACACCGATATGACCCAAACGGCAGTGCCACAAATAAGTTGCACTATCATTATTAACTTTGCATCTTTTGGCCTCAATATTATGAATATGTGTATCACTACGATCGAGATCCAACAAACTATTTTCATTGGGTGTATGACCATTGAAGGTTTTATTCATGTAAACAGAACAACAATTATTCTCTGATTTTAAATGAATAACCGTATTGCAATAAACATGATCAAATCATATTCATGCTCAATGCAAACGCCAAATAACATTTATTTAGGTTTAACACTAATCCCGAAAATATAGGGAGTGTGCGATGATGATCATATCAATCTTGGAACTACTTCCAACACTCATCGTCACTTTCCCTTCAACTATTCTCTGTTTATCCTGCAACTCCCGTTTCGAGTTACTAATCTTAGCAACCGAACAAGTATCAAATACTCAGGGGCTACTATAAACACTAGTAAGGTACACATCAATTACCTGTATATCAAATATACCCTTGTTGACTTTGCCATCCTTCTTATCCACCAAATATTCAGGGCATTTCCGCTTCCAGTGACCATTTCCTTTGCAGTATAAGCACTCAGTTTCAGGCTTTGGTCCAGCTTTGGTCTTCTTCACGGGAGTGACAACTTGCTTGTCGTTCTACTTGAAGTTCCCTTTCTTTCCCTTTGCCCTTTTCTTGAAACTAGTGATCTTGTTAACCATCAACACTTGATGCTCTTTCTTGATTTCTACCTTCGTTGATTTCAGCATCACGAAGAGCTTGGGAATTGTTTTCGCCTTCCCTTGCATACTATAGTTCATCACGAAGTTCTAGTAACTTAGTGATGGTGACTAGAGAATTCTGTCAATCACTATCTTATCTGGAAGATTAACTCCCAGTTGATTCAAGCGATTGAAGTACCCAGACAATCTGAGCACATGCTCACTAGTTGAGCGATTCTCCTCCATCTTTTAGCTATAGAACTTGTTGGAGACTTCATATCTCTCAACTCGGGTATTTGCTTGAAATATTAACTTCAATTCCTGGAACATCTCATATGGTCCATGATGTTCAAAACGTCTTTGAAGTCTCGATTCTAAGCCGTTAAGCATGGTGCACTAAACTATCAAGTAGTCATCATATTGAGCTAGCCAAACGTTCATAACGTCTGCATATGCTCCTGCAATAGGTTTGTCACCTAGCGGTGCATCAAGGACATAATTCTTCTGCGCAGCAATGAGGATAAACCTCAGATCACGGATCCAATCCGCATCAATGCTACTAACATCCTTCAACACAATTTTCTCTAGGAACATATCAAAATAAACATATGAAAGCAACAACGCAAGCTATTGATCTACAACATAATTTGCAAAATACTACCAGGACTAAGTTCATGATAAATTTAAGTTCAATTAATCATATTACTTAAGAACTCCCACTTAGACAGACATCTCTCTAGTCATCTAAGTGATCACGTGATCCAAATCAACTAAACCATGTCCGATCATCACGTGAGATGGAGTAGTTTTCAATGGTGAACATCACTATGTTGATCATATCTACTATATGATTCACGCTCGACCTTTCGGTCTCCGTGTTCCGAGGCCATATCTGTATATGCTAGGCTCGTCAAGTATAACCTGAGTATTCCGCGTGTGCAACTGTTTTGCACCCGTTGTATTTGAACGTAGAGCCTATCACACCCGATCATCACGTGGTGTCTCAGCACGAAGAACTTTCGCAACGGTGCATACTCAGGGAGAACACTTCTTGATAATTAGTGAGAGATCATCTTAAAATGCTACCGTCAATCAAAGCAAGATAAGATGCATAAAGGATAAACATCACATGCAATCAATATAAGTGATATGATATGGCCATCATCATCTTGTGCTTATGATCTCCATCTCCGAAGCATCGTCGTGATCACCATCGTCACCGGCGCGACACCTTGATCTCCATCGTAGCATCGTTGTCGTTTACGCCATCTATTGCTTCTACGACTATCGCTACCGCTTAGTGATAAAGTAAAGCAATTACAGGGCGTTTGCATTTCATACAATAAAGCGACAACCATATGGCTCCAGCCAGTTGCCGATAACTTCGGTTACAAAACATGATCATCTCATACAATAAAATATAGCATCACGTCTTGACCATATCACATCACAACATGCCCTGCAAAAACAAGTTAGACGTCCTCTACTTTGTTGTTGCAAATTTTACGTGGCTGCTACGGGCTTAGCAAGAATCGTTCTTACCTACGCATCAAAACCACAACGATAGTTTGTCAAATAGACTCCGTTTTAACCTTCACAAGGACCGGGCGTAGCCACACTCGGTTCAACTAAAGTTGGAGAAACTGACACCCGCTAGTCACCTGTGTGCAAAGCATGGCGGTAAAACCAGTCTCGCGTAAGCGTACGCGTAATGTCGGTCCAGGCCGCTTCATCCAACAATACCGCTGAACCAAAGTATGACATGCTGGTAGGCAGTATGACTTATATCGTCCACAACTCACTTGTGTTCTACTCGTGCATATAACATCAACGCATAAAACCTGGCTCGGATGCCACTGTTGGGGAACATAGTAATTTCAAAAAAATTCCTACGCACATGCAAGATCATGGTGATGATATAGCAACGAGAGGGGAGAGTGTATGTCCATGTACCCTCGTAGACCGTAAGCGGAAGCGTTATGACAACGCGGTTGATGTAGTCGTACTTCTTCACGATCCGACCGATCCAAGTACCGAACGTACGGCACCTCCGAGTTCAGCACACGTTCAGCTCGATGACGGTCTCCGGCCTCGGATCCAGCCGAGCTCCGGAGATGAGTTCCGTCAGCACGACAGCGTGGTGACGATGTTGATGTTCTACCGGCGCAGGGCTTCGCCTAAACTCCGCGACGATATGACCGAGGTGGAATATGGTGGAAGGGGGCACCGCACACGGCTAAGGAACGATCCGTAGATCAACTTGTGTGTCCATGGGGTGCCCCCTGCCCCCGTATATAAAGGAGGGAGGGAGGAGGAGGCCGGCCCTCTACTATGGCGCGCCATGGGGAGTCCTACTCCCACCGGGAGTAGTATTCCCCCTTTCCTAGTCCAACTAGTAGTCCTTCCATGTATTAGGAGTAGGAGACAAGGAAGGGGAAGAGAGGAGGGAAGGAAGGAGGGGGTGCGGCCCCTCCCCCTAGTCCAATTCGGACCAGGCCATGGGGGGGCGCGCAGCCTGCCCTAGGTAGCCCCTCTCTCTTTCCCGCAGGGCCCAATAAGGCCCAATACTTCTCCCCGGCGAATTCCCGTAACTCTCCAGTACTCCGAAAAATACCCGAATCACTCGGAACCTTTCCGAACTCCGAATATAGTCGTCCAATATATCGATCTTTACGTCTCGACCATTTCGAGACTCCTCGTCATGTCCCCGATCTCATCCGGGACTCCGAACTCCTTCGGTACATCAAAACTCATAAACTCATAATATAACTGTCATCGAAACCTTAAGCGTGCGGACCCTACGGGTTCGAGAACTATGTAGACATGACCTAGAACTATTCTCGGTCAATAACCAATAGCGGGACCTGGATGCCCATATTGGCTCCTACATATTCTATGAAGATCTTTATCGGTCAAATCGCATAACAACATACGTTGTTCCCTTTGTCATCGGTATGTTACTTGCCCGAGATTCGATCGTCGGTATCCAATACCTAGTTCAATCTCGTCACCGGCAAGTCTCTTTACTCGTTCTGTAATGCATCATCCCGTAACCAACTCATTGGTTACATTGCTTGCAAGGCTTATAATGATGTGCATTACCGAGAGGGCCCAGAGATACCTCTCCGACAATCGGAGTGACAAAACCTAATCTCGAAATACGCCAACTCAACATGTACCTTCGGAGACACCTGTAGTACTCCTTTATAATCACCCAGTTACGTTGTGACGTTTGGTAGTACCCAAAGTGTTCCTCCGGTAAACGGGAGTTGCATAATCTCATAGTTACAGGAACATGTATAAGTCATGAAGAAAGCAATAGCAACATACTAAACGATCAAGTGCTAAGCTAACGGAATGGGTCAAGTCAATCAAATCATTATCCTAATGATGTGATCCCATTAATCAAATGACAACTCTTTTGTCCATGGCTAGGAAACATAACCATCTCTGATAAACGAGCTAGTCAAGTAGAGGCATACTAGTGACACTATGTTTGTCTATATATTCACACATGTATTATGTTTCCGGTTAATACAATTCTAGCATGAATAATAAACATTTATCATGAAATAAGGAAATAAATAATAACTTTATTATTGTCTCTAGGGCATATTTCCTTCACTAGGTGCTAGCTGAAGGCTGGCTGGATGTCTAGTGTATGTTTAGTTGAGGTAGAAATATTCTACCCTACCACTTGTTATTTATTGTACAGGACTGTAGCTTATCAATGGATGCCTGCAGCTAGTAAGTTAAATCATACAATTTTATATGTTTGTTCCAGTGATTTTCATATTTTTTTGATGGCTTATTGTTGTAAGCACCAGAATCTAATAGGACATATGTAATGCGGTGATGGCTTCATGACCGTTTGTTACTCAGTTCTTTGCCATGTATTTGCCCCTCTGCCATTTTTTTGTTGTAAGAGAGCACTTGTCCTGTGTTCGCATTCACCTAGGATTAATAAAACAATAATGTACTATGTTATTCATGATGGGATCCTAAGATTTTAGCGGCCTAACTCGATGTAGTAGAATTATTTCAATTTCCCAACCATTGCCCAGCACATGTCTGTCTTATTATCAGTGTAAGAAATCATTTTGTATTTACTGAGTTTAAACTGTCATTATGAAAAAGTTCCCTTTCTTAGATAATATTGTCCACCGAATATTCACTAACTGCATGGCAGGTGGACCGCGGTGTCTCAAAATGGTTGAGTTCACCACTTGAACTTACTTGGAGTTCACCTTTTGCAAACTGGTATATCCTCAAAAAGGCGTGTGATTTTGGCACTGGCTACTATTCTGATGGGTAAGTCCTCGGTCCCCTCTCTATCATGCTGTCGATCCAGCCGAAGGTGTTACTTGTGGTCATTTGGTTTTAGAGGTGATTCTGTGCAAACCCAGGTTGTGGTTTTTGCATGACGTACTCATGTTAAAACCAAAGTACAAAACTGCTTCTATAGAACTATGGTTTATGGTGGATTTTATCATGAATGCAACCTCAAAACTGGAAAACTCCTACCACTTGCTGTTTATTGTATATGGTGGTTGTGGTTCATTAATTGGATGCCTACAGCTGTCTGGTATATTGCACAATTTTATATTGATGTGCCAGTGCTTTTCATATATTTGTTGATATCTTATTGTTGTAAGCACCAGAATCTCATAAGAAAATTGTAATGCGGTGATCGCTGCACGACCATTTGTTACTTGGTTCTTCGCCATGTATTTGCCCCTCTGCCATTTTTTTATTGTAAGATAGCTCATGTCCTGTTTGCATTCGCCGAGGCAAGGATTAAAAAAGCAATGATGTACTATGCCTTTCATGATGGAATCCTGAGATTTTAGCATAGATTAAAATAGCCCGTGAAATAGCCGCGATAGCTGCGCTATAGCTGCCCGGGAGCCTCGCCGCTACGCTGTGGATGCTGCCGCAAAATCCTCCACATATCCCTCTAAATGGCTCAAAAATCAGAAAAACCCTCCAGAATCATCTCTCCCACCAGAATTGTTTTTTCTATTTGCCTTATTATCAGTATAAGAACGTGTTTTCATTGAGTTTAAACTGTAATTATAAAAAAGTTCCTTTTTTTAGGTGAGATTGTTCAGCAAAATATTGACTAGCTCCATGGCAGGTGGACCATGGTGGCTCCAAAAAGTTGAATTCACCACTTGAACTTACTTGGAGTCTACCTTTTGCAAAGTGGCATCCTCAAGAAGGCGTGTGATATACGGAATTGGCTACAACTGCAATGAGTAATTCCCCTGTCCCCTCTCTACTGTGTTGGCCATCGAGTCGAAGGTGTTTCTTGTGGTGATTTGCTTCTTAGTGGTGAAGCTGTTCAAGCCCTGGTTGTGGTTTTGGCATACTGTATATGCCATGCCTTGGTTGATTATAGGCTTCCTGGTTAGCAGTGCCATTGATTTTATTTGATTTCTCGCTGCCTATAATCATGGTTTCAGTTCATCACTATAAACTGGTTGCGGTTGCTATGAATTTTACATGGCTTAGGTTTGGTTATAGGGTTCCTGGTTATGTACGGTTGTTATGTCGTTGGTCCAGTCATTATGCATGATTTGCTTGCTGTTAATATTCTCGATAGGGCCTTTTCTTAGTTTTGGAGTTAAATCATGCTACTGTCTACTCCATGGCACAGAGGCATAATTCTTTTTGCTCGACGTTGTGATTTTATTCATATGGGCTTGAGCGTTGGTAACACTGTCGTTGATAGCAGGTTATTTGTTTCCCGAACAACCTGAGCAAAATGTATCAAAAATAGAGATGAAATTGTATGGTGTTCATTTTTAGGGGGAAGTTCCATTGCAGCTACAACATCGTTGATGTTGGTTTGTGAGTCAGGAAGCTAGCTAGTTACTATGTCTAGTATCTCCTCATCTGATATGTTTAGGCTCACAATGAGCTCCACCAGCCCTGCTCATAGTCAGTCGCGTGTGCCAAACCCAAGATCCACTTGTCCAGCTTCAACACATCTTCCGTTGCCACTGCTGCTAGGTGCTAGCTGAAGGTAGTTTATCAATTGCACTGCTGCTAGATGTCTAGTGTATGTTTAGTAGAGGTAGTTTATCAATTGGACGCAGGCAGCTAGTTATAGCATACTCCCTCCATCCGAAAAAGCTTGTCCCTCAAATGGATGTATCTAGCACCAAGTTAGTGCTAGATACATCCATTTGAGGGACAAGCTTGGGACAAGTTTTTTCGGATGGAGTGAGTACAATTTTAAATTGATGCGCCGGTGCTTTTCATTAATTTGTTGATAGCTATAGTCCTGTTAGCATTCGCAGAGGCTTAATAAAACAATGCTGTACTATGCCTTTCATAGATTGAATCTTGAGATTTTAGTGGTCTAACTCAGTGTTGTAGAATCATTCCCATTTTCTAACCATTGCCACTGTCACTGCATATATCTGCCTTATTATTAGTATAGGGAACCATTTTGTATTTATTGAGTTTAAACTGTGATTATGAAAGGTTTTGTTATAGGGTTCCTGGTTATTTCTAACTTAAGACCATGTCCTTGGTCTAGTGGTTATGCATGATTTGCTTAAAAGGGCAGCCCGCTGCATGTAGCTCCCTCTTGCGCAGGGTCCGGGACAGAGTCCGACCACTTTGGGTCTATTGTACGCATTCTTTCCCTGCATTTCTGCAAGAGGCTGTTTCCAGGACTCGAACCTGTGACCTCATGGTCACAAGGCAACAACTTTACCGCTGCGCCAAGGCTTCCCTTCATTTATGCATGATTTGCTTGCTTAGTTTTGGAGTTAAATCATGCTACTGTGTACTCCAAGGCACTCGAGGCATATTCTCTAACCAAGAGGCATGTGTTGTGTAGGTGTTGTGCAATTTATACTTAGGTGGCACTTGGTTGGAGGGCGAGGTTGGTTTGCTCTAGGATATTCCCAACCACGTGGTTAGGGATAGCCTATTTTTGTTGTTTGGTTTGGTTGGATAACTATGTTGTTGTTTGGTTAGAAGGATTAGATTAGAAGTGGTTAGGGATAATTGTTTGTGTGTGTTTGTTTGACAGTATGAGGAGTAGATGGTTGCTGTGGTGAATCTTTTTGCTTGACGTGGTGTTTTTATTCATATGATCTTCAGCGTTGGTAATGTTGTCATGGATAGCAGGTTATTTGTTTTGCGGACAACCTGAGCAAAAACGTACCAAAAACAGAGATAAAATTATATGGTATTCGTTTTTAGGGGGAAATTTCATTATTACTAGCAGGGCTATTGCCATCGCGACTTTACCCATGTTAAAACCAAAGTATGAAACTGCTGGCATAACAACTCTAGTTTATGGTGGATTTCATCATGAAAGCGACCTCATAATTGGAAAGTTCAGACATGAAATCTGTGTCAATTAGAGATACCAAAAAGGGCAGTCCAATGACCTCCTTTTGATTTCGGACAGATATTTACATATTTCAACATTAGTGCAGGAAACTAAAAAACAGAGCCCAGTTACAAACTTATGAGCATGGATTTCGAGTCGCTCGACTAGTCGCGACTAGTCGACGACTAGTCTATTAGTCGCAAAAATATGTTCGACTCGGGTTAGTGTCGACTCGCGATTCTGAGTCACGACTAGTCACAACGCAGGCTCGACTTCTTCCGAGTTGCTGCCCCAGAGCGACTCGCATGAGTCGCGACTCGAAAACCATGCTTATGAGAGGAGTTTTGGGAGCCGGCAAGCCCTGTACGGTCATGCCAATCGTGGGGATGCACCGTGTCATGACGGAGACGTAAGGCAGCACCGGGATACGCACGCAGGTGCATGACAGAGCCACAGAGCCACTTTGTGGTGTGCACTATGGCTTCTTCTTCCTCTCCGACTCCTCCTGACTTGCCCATCCGGTGGCCCTCATTCTTCTTCCAGGACCGCATAGCTGGTAATTAAATGGTTCCCTCTTCTGCTCTCTCTCTTTCATGTTGTCTGCATGTCCATGGCCATCAGTCGTGGTTAACTTTGTTTTGTGTTGGCCATCGTGCCATGGTGACTTCCAAGGGTTTTATGATCTGTGATGCAACATTTTTGCTTCTCGATTTCGAGGTTTTAGTGGATTTTTTACCTCAAGACTACATAGCAGTTCATTGTGGTGCACCTGCAAAGACTTAATAGCAGCCCACATTCATTTCGTTGGAATATTGTTGCTGTGATCATCTGTCTTGTTGTCACAGTATTTGTTCTTTGCTAGATTCCTTGTCTAGTATGTTCTGCTGCCTATGCGTGATCATATAGAGGATTCCTTTTTGCCTCCACGAAACATACAATCCTTTATTTTTTCTGTTAGGAGATATACAAATGGGATGACTTCATGGTTGTGAAATACTTAGAATCCAGAAAATGGTTGCCAATGAGATAATTTTGTCCCGAAACATTTTGTTGCATACATTATTTATAACTGGATATACTCTTCTTCAATCTCAACCCGAACAGAAGTGGTAGGGTCTCTTTTGTTTGTCGGTGATGTTTAGTCAGAAAAATGGTCAATGACTTGGGTTGCAAAATATCGGTTGAAAGTAGAGCAGAAAACATATAAGTTCCGTAAGCATATTTCATTTTTCCAACTTGGATTTTGTTTATTGCAAGATAAAAATAGTCCCGTCTACTGATCATTGAGTTGCTTTGCATGTTTAAACATGTAACCAAGCCAACACGAAGCACCTCCTATGGTACAAATGAATTTGATATACACGTCAAATGCACTTTAGTTTTGCAACAATGGCATACATATACACTCATGACTTGTTTATAGGCAAAATAAGTTTCTTTCTAGGCAGTCATCTATGGTATTCTATTCTATTTTATTTTTTCTGTTCAGAGTAGATAGTTTGCACCAACTCTTTGCTGTCGGCTGGACTGTGTCATATTGCCTAACTCATTGTTCCTAGTAGGGTGTCTCTGACTCATTTCAAAGCTCAGGGTATGCATGATGCCCCTGTTCTGTTTAAGATCAATGTGTTGATATTATTAGTTGTAAATCTGTATATGTGCATGTGCATAGTACATGTGCCATTGTTCTAGCTCAGTCAGAGTTTCCTGATAAAATTTTGTCTATAGCCTTGTTTTGTTTAACCCTTTCCCCTTCTTTCAGGTTATGTAAGCAACAGATTTTTCTATAGTCGATCCTTCGAGGTTATGTAACCTCTAAAACCTCGACTTCCGCAACAGCGGCTGCCTCTTCCTCAGTAAGGCGAGTCCATGGTCTCTCTCTCTCGGTCCGGCTATTGGTTGCTGACTCTGGTGGTGGTCTTCCAGCCACCACAATCTTATTACTGTGGTTATTTGTCTTGTTGAATATGTCACAATACTTGTGCTTCGCAAGATTTCATTGCTACCATGTTGTGCTGTCCATGATTATATAGAGGATTCCTTTCTGCCTCCACGAGAGATATGATTTTTTTCTGTTAATGGCAATGCTATTCGTCCATAGCACTTGACAACACGTTGGTTGAGAATTGCTGTACATGTTAGGATTCATGCTAGACTATGCTCGTGGATGACAATCTCCTAGATTATTTACATATATGGCTTTAGTGTGGTTTATAGTCATGCTCCTGATGTTGCCGAGGACATCATTGGGTCGTACCTCAACCTCGAGGCGATGATGACGCCGACTCACCGCACCAGGTGGCTCTCTACTCAAGTAGCGGAACTACAATACGAAAGATGGGCAGGCCAGTACAAAGGAAATCCACTATTGTTTTCTTTCACAGCATAGTCTACTCACAATCCTCCGCCGTATACTCTATGGGCTGGGCGGGCCATGGCCTATTTTTGTAACAGGTAGCTCCGCCAGTGCTCTGCTCTGCCCTCCCACGAAGATGTTTTTTTTTCAAGTTATTGCTGCTCTGCGACTAGCATAGTTTCTAGACACTCGCACCGTGCTCCTGTTCACTGTGGACTAGTTTCTAGCTTTAGCCTAGTTGCTACTGTTAATCGACATAGTCTCCAATGTTCCTCGTTGGTTTAAACTTTTCGGTTAACAATTCACTCGCTCGCTCAGCGCACTCGAAACCTCGTCCATTCCCTCAATTACTAACTTGTAAATACAATGTGCAGTTCTGAAGAGAGCAACCTGCACATCTCTTTCTTTTTGTTAATAATTCACTCACTCAGTCAGTGCACTTGGAACCTCCTATGTTATGTACTGATGGTCCTTCATTCTCTCAATTATTAACTTGTAAATACATGAAGGTGTTATACTGAACCACCATTTTATATATTGCCTTTTTGCTGCTTATTGTTAAGGTGTGTGTAGATGAGCTGTTGTAGCATAGATACTACATTGTTCTCCTCCTCTACATTCCCTTATTGCAGCCAATTGCTGACCCTCTGTTTGTTTGAACAAAAACTGTAGCAGGGATCGATGAGCAACTTTGCCTAGCACTAGGCCAACCTGTGTGGGACCTATCATATCCAAGATGATGGATGGGACCGGTGGTTTTTGTGATTTTGCTCGCCAAGCCGCAACCATGGAAGTAGTGATGTCTGGCCTCGGCTACAACTGCGTAGGTTAGCTTCTTTGCACATGGTTCAAGTATTTAGAGAGAGCTATCTTTTATGCGAAATCCACCATTTCTATGTGCTGTCCTATTTGTTGCTTGAACCGTTAAGTCTTGTGTAGAGATGCTTTAGGATACTTTCTCTGTATGCAGCCACTTGACCCTGTTTTCTTGGCAATAAAACTGTTTACTGCAGTGATCGAAGATCAACCCAGCCAAGTTGTCCAAATAAGCATGATGGTGTCCTGCAGAGTATCCGTCCATCCATCTCTAAGAGGAATAAGCAGAATAATCAAAGAAGATGGCGATCTATATGAGCTGATGGGTTCATCGGAGGATGAGAAGAAGGGCCTCTTCTCTTCACCAACACAAAGATGACTCAAGCACAGGTACCTCCAATTCATCCCCAGCAAATCTTAATCGGTCTTATGGTTACCCTGGGACTAGGAGGTGCATACAAATATCATTCGAAATTAGGATGAACATCCATCTGTAGTGATGGGATTGAACGATGCATGGCCGCGGGATTCAATGGACTTCCTTTAGATTTGTGTGTTCTGGTTTGACCATGGTTGTGACTACAAACATGCTAGTTCTGCTTCTGAAAATTCATGACTGAAAAAACTGTTGTGTAAAATCTGAGCCTTTGCATTTTGGGAAAAGGAGTTGAACATATTTGAGACTCTATACCTTCATCTCTTCCATATGTTTTGATCTGGTTCTGGTTTCTTTGTGCTTCTTGACTTGTTGCGCTTTCGAGATCCTCCTCGTGTTTATGTTTTCGACCAGAGAATGTAGTATCACCCTGCTTCTTTGACCTCCTGAATATAACCATGATTCTTTGCGCCACAACTGCAGTCACGGAGACCTCCCCGTCGTTGTATTTGGTGGATTCAGTTCATGCAGGCAAGCACACCGAGGATGGCTGGCTCGCACTCCATTTCAGGGGGAGTTCGGTGTACCACCTGTGGAATGACCTTGCTAGCTGCGTCGACATCATCGACGGCCAGCCCCACGTCATCATCATGGCGTCTGAGTGGGCCGCTATGGCTCGCTGACCCCACTCATCGTCAACCGGCACCACGGCAGCTGCGGCGAGAACCTCCTAATTGTTATTAGGCTATCCGAGAACCCGTGGTGAGAGCTTCTCTCCATGTCACAACTAACCAGTGAGGTGTTAAGAAGTGAACCCGTCGTCTTGATTGAATTTGTAATGCACAATGCACAGGTTGTGGTTTAGATACTATTTGCTACATGGCCAGTGATCTCCTAATGGTGTTAACAAGTGACCATATATTCATGTATAGGAAAATTTTACTTTGATGCTAGTTGTTTCTTGATAACGCTGTACTATTTCAGGATATTTGTACAATCGACTCGCTGTTCAGTGGACTAGTTGCTAGTTTTAGCCTAGTCACTACTGTTTGTCGACAATAGTATCACACTCTTGTTGTTCACCAAATGGTCGCTGCTGCACTAGTGTCGGTGATGCGATGTGTTTTCATGGACTAATTGCATAGTCTGTATTGATTGCATATATATTTTACTAGGAGTAGATAGATAGACCCAAGATTTGAGGTCTTCCCTGCCCAGGAGCAGCCAGACCCAATATAATATACGTAGTCCTCCCGTTCTAGGAATTAATCCTCCTGTGAAGTTTCTGATGACAAAATTACTTTCATGCATGCTAGACTTTTATGTCTTAAATTTCTGTTGCCAAGACCTAGTAGTATCAGTCAATAGTTGGTCACCCATTGCTCTGGTTTCTGAATCTCTGAATTGCATTTTGCTGCGCAGGACTTGAGAAGGTGAAGAAAAAGGAAAAAAGCCATGTTAATTTTTCCGTTCTCTGGGTGTCGGCCGAATGGCTGTCTCGACGTATCAAGAGGCAAGATGAACCCTGAAGCCACTGGATGAACCAAGAGATCCCAATCTTATGGTTCAAACGTCTGTGTGGTGTGGGCACTGAATGGACCAAGATCCTCTCGAGGGAATATACATGCTAAACTGCAAGAAGGCCCTGGCGAATCTCGAAGACAAGATATAGGCATTTTTGTGTTTATTTTTACTTTTCCGTTGGGTGACTGTTGGTGGAATGGTCTAGGGAGTTTGTATTGTGCCGCAGAAACTTGGTATCTTTGGTCAATGTCAACAAGTAGCAGACAACATATTTGATTGGATTGGTTGAATGAATGTGTGCTTTTTCTGTTGGCTCAAATGGTTAATTCTCCATGAAAAGAATGAATGTCAGCTCGTTCATTCATTCAATTGAGTACATTAAAACTGGAACTGGTGCATGAAAAATATATCTATGTATCTATCTATCTATCTAGTATGTTTGTATGTATGTACTTTGAGTATATATACATCACTATACCGGCAAGTGTGATGATTTTGGAAAAGCAACTGTGTTTTCAATTTACCACTAAAAACTGGAGGCACCTTTTACTTGATGTTTGTATGATTTATTTGGATGTTGGAAGCCACATTATACTAGCGTTCTAGTGTCTAGTCTTCCTTCCTGACGACTTTTTGTTTCATATAATACGAAAGAAATGAAGAAGAAGTTACTATCTTTGGGATCTGATACCGTTGTCGAAACTGTTTTCATTGACGCCTTGCACATTTCATCAGCTTGGACTTGCCAAGATTATGTGTTCTCCCTATATTAATCATCTGAGAATTACTACCTTGATTTGATGGTTCAGTTCGATCAAGTTGAGTGGGCATTAGGTATTCTAATTTGGAGCACAGCGTTGAAATATACAAAAAGTGATCCATTTCTTCTCTTCTCTAATCTAATTAGTCCAGGCATGACCGATCTGTTCTTTTTTTTTCAATGTCGGGAAGCAGTTGCAAAAGAAAGATCGGATCCGTCCCTCCCTCAAATAACGCCAGGTAGTTTCCATCTTATCTACGTATTTCCTAGCTAGCTAATAACTCCAGTACTAGTACTTATCGTGTTTGTTAGGAAACATAACAAATCCTACATTAATTATCTCGCACTTATTCCTCCACAAAACCAGGCGCTCCCAAAACCAATGCATCCTCCTTCAATTGTTGTTGTCGATCCGCCTCCTCCTCCCCGTTCCCATCCATTGGCTGACGTGATCTTCACGCGGATCGCCCTCTGATCCAATGTCTCTCCGCGCTCATTGTTAGCCAACCGGTGCAAGATCTTCTCTATAAATATAAATCGACAACCCTTTCTGATCTGTTGCCCGCGCCCCACAAGTCGCCCCTCCCTTGTCGCTACCACCTCCTATCTCCTTCCTCACACAATGTCAAGAGATGCTCCGTCGGCGAGGCACTTCCTGTGGCCACCAAGATCTTGCCTTGCCTTGTCTCGTCACATGAGTTTTAGATCGAGCGGCACCAACATCTTGTCTCGCCGAGTGGCCATGCCGTGTCTTGGATGCCTCGACCATGCTTGTTGTGGCTGCTGCCTAGCACTTTGACTGTAAGAGCGCATCTTTTCTCGATCTAAACTTCCTTAAGGAAATCTTGGCATGGCACCACTCGATCTGATGAGTTTTCTTGTGAACCTTCTGATGGAATAGATGCCAACACAAAGCCGCTGGACAACAAGACGCTAGGCAAGATATGGATGGAGCAAAGGTTAGTGTAAAAATAATATATGTATCAGAATTTGTTCAATGCTTCTTTGCACTGGTAAAAGATGTTTCCCAGTTGCCACATGTCCTAACTTTATAGGTATAAACAGTGATTGAACTATTTGTAGCTCAAACTTCAGAGGTAACGAGGGCCATCTGTCAGTATCTACAACCACAAATCAATTGATAAAATAATTATTAAAAGAAAGTAATTACCTTGTTTTGTGGATAACTGTCAAATTATTTGATTCAACTACTTGGTTATTTAGTGATCAATACCATGTTATTTTAACAATTTGCAATGTCATTTTAGAAATCACTGCCAGATTCTTTTTGCGAGTTCCCCCGATTTTGCAGTATAACTTTTTCACTTTGTTATGAGTTTGAACCCGTTTGTTGGTATCACCTAGTAATCCGTAGCAAAAATATATTGTTCTGAAGACGGTAGCAAAAACATGGCATATACTTTACTACTCTAGCATGTCTCCTGTGAAAGAACAAATGAAATACCTGCACTGTAGCCCCACTGTAGTGGCCATGCCTATAGACATTGTAGCATTAGTAGCGCCTCTGCAGTGCTACCGTAGCAGCACGATGTATTGTATGTACTAGTATTAAAGCACACAGGAGAGAAATTGACCGCACTTAATTAGACCACGCGCCACTATACGAAATTCTGTAGAGGGTTGGTTGGAAACTGATTGCTTTGTTTTAGAAATCAAAACTGCCTGTGAACTTGTGATAGCTTGCCACACCCATCAGATCATTCACACTGACAATCTATATGCAAGTTCAGCAACTATCCTATGAATAGGTTCAACTAGTCACAATGATGATTGAACGAAGACTAGCACCAATGCGTGCCAATTCAGTCACCATTCTATCTAGACAAAACATCATCTGAATACATATGGCTAGCTCTTTAGACTGGATTTATGTGACACCTAGCACAGATTCAAAATCGAATGGACTACTAACAAAGTGCCAATCCAGTCCCATGATGAACATAATTATCACAAATGAAGTTAATTGTGCAAAGGGTGGCTCCAAAATTCATGGCATTATGTTGCCGAAATTTCTAGTACAAGTTCCCCCAACTTGTCGTAAGGAAACAATAGCTTTATATTAGGGTGTTAATTGCAAAATGTTTGGTGTTGTTTGTAAGAGAACAAAAGCATTAGGGTGTTAATTGCAGAACTTTTGGTGCTGCAACATATTCAGCAAGGCGTTGAGGGTGATGCGAAGCTTGGCTCAATGTAGACTAAACAGGAGGAGAAGTATATGCAAGTTCTGACTTCATCTTCGCTGCCAACAATACATGATTGGGCCAGAGAAGGAAGATGACGCCAACGCGTCAGCATGTTCAATTTGTAAAACTCTTGGCTAATGACGCCAAAGTCAGCATGTTCAAGTTGCAGGATTATTGTTGGGGGATCTGTGTGAGCTAGAGACCGTGTGATTCATTATTAACATAAACAATAGAGTCAGACATGTTGGTACATTGCGTACGTGGTTATCACAAGGGAAGTTTATTTTTTGAGGAGACCTAACAAGTGAAGTTAACTGTGCAAAATCATGGCGTTATGCTGCCGAAATTTCTGGTGAAATTTCCCTCGACTTGTCAAAATTTTGTCCTTCTTTGTAAGGAAACAAAAGCTTTAGGGTATTAGTTGCAAAATTTATGGTGCTATTCGTGAGAAAACAAAAACATAAGGGTGCTAATTGCAATGTTAATCAAGCATTCGGTATATACGTGGGTGGGCGTCTAATTAAGTGGCATGTGTAGCTGGTCCGGCCGGAATATATATTTATGCTTATACCATGCTTTCACAAGTTCATAATTTATGTGAAACAGGCTTTGTATGTATTGAATCACTGGCAGCACCTAACTTAGCGAGACAGGGGGCGTTAAATATCTGACGTTCCATTGGCATGGTTTACTGGCTGTTTCGTAGGTAATAATGTTCTTGTGTTGTTGGATGTGATGCTGGACCTAACATTTGTATGGTCGAAAGGACGATATTTGTGTGAATAAGAATGAATTAGTAGGTAAGATTATGATTCCCTAAGAAAGGAAATATTCTGATTCACGGAAAAACATGAAGGATTTTGCATAGATATTTGTATAACACAAATAATGAAATCCAACACTAAATGGAACACGTATGCTCCCAACTCCAACTCTTCTAATAATTTTGTATATGCAAATATTTGACATATACACCATGTTTGAAAAAAAAAACCATGGAACTTATACCTCTCACATTTCAAATTTTATTGAGTGGTAGGTGTATGTATATTTGCTACAATGCATATCAAATAAGACGGGAAGATGTGTATCTTGCCATATAGCTTGAATTAATTAATAATCTCTCCATCCCTTAGTAAGTGGCATAAACTTTGTAAGGAGGTTTATCTCCGGACTAGGACATGACGGCTTCATTCACATAAACAATGGTAGTTTGCACAATGTGGATGGGAACACATATGTACTCTTCCCTATAATGAAGCTTAAAATACATGTGTTTATTATTTATGATTGTTTGAATAACTTAGCATTTGTCCATTCATATGATATCTGAAATTTAAACACTTGCACCACACATAAATAAATTTACTTCATAACTATGTATCCCTATAGAATCTAGGTTGTGCAGCTGCACGGGTAGATGACTAGTATATACTATATTTGTATTGATATGAAAGAGACGACTCAGCTGCCATCTCCTTCTTCTCCTGCAAATCTCTAGAAAAACTCAACCCTCTGGAATCTGAGGCGGAGCAGCTGAAAACGATCGGATCTCTGTATCTCAAATCTCTATCAGCCGCTGGAAAACAATCCTCAGGCCAGAATTTCTTCTCCTCCCACAGATCCCTACGTATCCAGACTGTGGCTCCCCCTGCTCTAGGGCTCGCCATCTTCTTATGGTCGCCGCGCCGCACGGTTTGTGGAGGGGAGGGTGTTGATATATGCTCCCCCCACAGCTGTCCAAAGTAGGTGGCATCCACCTCCTCCCACTCACAGATAGCGGGGCCCGCCTGTAAGTCACCTGAGCGCAGATCCCTCCTGACCAAGTTCTTCCCCGTGCCCAGCTCGAATTTGAAGCCCCCGTGCTCGCGAAGCACCAGCAATGGCAATGAACTCCCTAGATTCTCCTCACGGTTGGGATCCAGGACTCGAATCCCAATTTCCCCAGTCCGATCCCCACTCAATCCCTTCTGAACAATCTCCACTTCGCCCTCTGTACTCTCGATGTTGAGCATGCTTCCCTCTCCGCCCACAGCAAAATCAGATCCACCGTCAACACTGGCGCCATGGCGAAAATCCTCTCTTGCTCGTTTGCATCGGTCCTCGACATTGCATGTAGAGCCAGAGTCCTTTTGGCATCGCACAGATTTCTCTCTGCTTGGTTCCTCGCGAACACCAGGTCTTGGATCTCCGCATCTGCGCCACATCTCGGTCTCCTGCTGCACTCATCCTGTCGGCCACCGACCGCCGCCGCTCCCCGTCCCCCGCCCTCTGCCTCCTCCAGTGCAGCCCCAATCCCCACCCCTACCGCAGAAAATCGTACCTACCGCCCGGGGTGAAGGAACTCGGTCAGGCCCCGAGTCGCTCCGAGGACCGTAGGGCGCGAGGGGCGCGGTGTCGCCAGCGAAACCTGCCCTGCAGCCAAGGCGGGAGGCGTCGCCGGAGAGCCCAGTGAGGACGAGGGGGAGGGGTAGGTGGGGTGGGGTGGGGGTGGGGTGGGGGAGGGTCAGGTGGGGAAGGAGAGTAATCCGGTAGTCTCAGAAATTCTAGAATACTGCTCGGAGTGGCGTTTCTGGCGATTTTGATATAGATTACTACACACTGTTCTGTTTTTGACAGATTCTGTTTTCTATGTGTTGTTTGCTTATTTTGATGCATCTATGGCTAGTATTAAGTGGTATGAACCATAGAGAAGTTGGAATAAAGTAGATATTACACCAATATGAACTTAGAATGAGTTCATTACAGTACCTAAGTGGTGGTTTTATTTTCTTATACTAACGGAGCTTACGAGTTTTCTGTTAAGTTTTGTGTTGTGAAGTTTTCAAGTTTTGGGTAAGGATTCGATGGACTATGGAATAAGGAGTGGTAAGAGCCTAAGCTTGGGGATGCCCAAGGCACCCCAAGGCAATATTCAAGGACAACCAAAAGCCTAAGCTTGGGGATGCCCTGGAAGGCATCCCCTCTTTCATCTTCGTTCATCGGTAACTTTACTTGGAGCTATATTTTTATTCACCACATGATATGTGTTTTGCTTGGAGCGTCATTTTATTTTGTTAGTATATTCTTGATATTATTTAGAATAATGTTTTGCATCTTTAGTTTCAATAAAAATGTCAAGGATGGCCTTTACCATGCTTATTTTGCTAGTATACATGTTGCTGTTTGAAAACAGGAAGTTTACCGCTGTTGCAAAAATTCCCTAGAAAAGTCAGAGAATGATATAATGTTGAAACTTTTTGAATATTGAGATCTGATAAATTTATTACAGTGAGAATTTTCTTTCATAATTTTGGAGTTCGGTAAGTATGATGAATCTTGCATTCTTTACAGACTATACTGTTTTGACAGATTGCTTTTATAGTTTCATTGTTTGCATATGTTTCCTTGTTTAATGATTATATTTGAGGATAGGAGTATTGAATATGCAGAGGCATTTAGTATGCAATGTTGAATAATAATTTTAGTGATTTGTTACAGTAGAAAATGATAAGGTTTTGCATTGGTTTATACTAAACTATCTCACGAGTTCTTGTTGAGTTTGGTGTGGACGAAGCTTTTGATAGAAAGAGAAACCATGATATGAGAGGAATTAAGGAGACACAAAAGTTCAAGCTTGGGGATGCCCAAGGCACCCCAAGATAATATTTCAAGAAGTCTCAAGCATCTAAGCTTGGGGATGCCCCGGTAGGCATCCCACCTTTCTTCTTCAACAACTATCGGTTAGTATCGGTTGAGCCTAAGTTTTTTGCTTCTTCACATGAGTTGTGTTATCCTTGCATTGACATTTTATTTTGTTTTTCTTGCTGTTTGAATACAATACCAAGATATGAAATTCTTAAATGAGAGAGAGTCTTCATATAGTTACATAATTATTTAGCTACTCTTTGATCTACACTTATATCTTTTTGGACTAGTTTGTCATTTACTCGTGCCCTTCACTTATATCTTATGAGTAAATTGTTGAATGAGTTGATTGTCATAAATATGAAATTAAATATGTTTCATTTGCTTATCCCATTGGGAGTAATGACTTTCTGCTACGTATGCATGCCTTTCAGATTGAAAAACATGGGCTACTTGTACGAAAGCACCATGAGAATTGTCTTAGCCCTCAGATCAGGCGTAATGTGGAGGCCTATGTCGATGACTTGGTAGTCGAGACACGGGATAAATCTACATACTTGGAAGGTGTGGCCGAAACCTTCGTAACCTGGAAAAATGTGCATGAAGCTCAATCCCAGCAAGTGCGTATTCATTGTCCCGTCCTGAAAGTTGCTAGGATTCCTGGTATCCAATAGAGAAATCGAGGTTAACCCAAAAAGGATAAAAGCCATCGAGCAGATGAGGACACATGCTCATCTTAAATATGTGCATTACCTTGTTGGTTCATTGGCGGCGTTGGGAAGATTTTGTCCAAGCTACGAGAGAAGGCTCTGCCCCTGTTCACACGCCTCAAGAGGACCAGTCCATTCCGGTGGACCCCAGAAGCAGAGCAGGCCCTCCAGCAAATGAAAGTATATCTGACTTCACCGCCTGTCATAGTGTCTCCCGAACCCTGACAACCATTGCTCTTGTATATCTCTTGGACCCCCATGTTGTGAGTGCGGCGCTGGTGGTCAAGCAGGAGGAAAATGTTCCTCCTCTAGCTCCAAGAGGGACCTAGGGAACCGTATGAAGAAAAACGGTCTGTCCAGCAACTTGTGTACTTTGTGACCAAGGTGCTACATGATGCGGAGATCCGGCATCCCACTATCTGAATATGCTATATGCCATAATTATCGCCTCTTGAAAGTTACGACACTATTTCCAAGCCCACCTAGTGTTGGTACTATTCTCCATTACCTTGGACCTATCCTCCGAAATAGGAGGCCACGGGATGCATCGCCGAGTGCGCTGCGGAACTGGCAGAATTCGAGATGTCGTAGTGGAATAACAATAGAAAAGCTCCTCATGTAAACCAGGCCTAGCTTGCAATATTGAGGCAATACGATTTCAATTCGAAGCCCATGTGATGTTGAGACATGTCCAACATGAAATGTGTTGGGCAGTGGAAAATTTTATATTCATTAATGACAGAGTCATAAAGAAAACATGTCAGGTTGTTGCCATTGTTGTAACTTCTCATCTCTAACATATTGAGGGTGTTTAGCATACTGGATAAAACAAGGCAAGCAAAATACTTATGTTACATATCCTCTTTATATTTCCAAATATATACGAAATGTTTAGGTGGGCTGATGTCTTCAATAAGAATTTGTAATATTTACTTGATGTAGTAATGCACCCAACGTTCTGATAAACCATTATGGTTCTGGTCAGATGAATTGATGGCATGAATACACATTCTATCAAAATATTTAATTCACTCATGGATCCTTACGATATGGGTTATTGTGCATATGAAATAAATCGACCTCAACTTGGCTTAGGTAGAAATGAGAGGTCTGCAGCAGTGACATGTGATTTCAAATAGGGGAGCGACTCTGCTAGAAGTGAATTGTTCCATTTATCAAGCCACAGAGATTCATATCCTTTGTTACCCAATCTACATGAACATATCCCCCTAAAAATAATAGTAAGAGTACACTATTCTCAAATCATATTCATCCTCTCAAATTTCTCCTTGCGTGCATAAATGCATGCACAAGCTGTAGAGAGACAAATATGAGCAATAATAGTGTAAGTGTGTGTCACTAGTTAATCCATGCAACATGGCAAAACCATCAACGTATGAAATATCTTCTCATGCATATTAGTGCTTGCTAGTTGAGTAAATGATATAATCAGGTTGTAATTGGAATAGATCTAGATAATCAATAATTGTCAATATTGTGTTATTATATTTCCCATTAGGATATCCATTACTAAATAATTCATGGGGGCCCTTTTAGTTTGAAGGTTGATAAACCTGAAGTAATGATACCCTGTCAGGTGACAACCAGTTTCATGTGATGCATAATATTGGAGTAAGATTCTATAAATTCCATTGATTGATTGATATATATTCTTTTATGTAGCTAGTCTTCAGCTATTAATATATGCATCCGGACCAAACATTAAAATGTTGAAAAGTTGTGCATGCTTATCTTATTGTATATCATAATCAATTGAAGTCATTAAGTCAAACATGGGAATATTTCACCTTTCTTCCGCGAAGGTGAGACTAAAATATGACAAACGTGAGAGTACCCCCACCCCCACCCAACATGAGGCCATCGCCTCGGCGTGCACAGGCCATCCACCCAACCAGGGGCAATCAAGGCCTCGCTGCCGCCCACAATGGTAGCCACATAGGTTCTTCTGGTGGATGCCCTCTAGCCGACAAGAAGAAGAGGGTTGGAGGAGCGTGCCACAATGACAAAATCCTATTCTCCCTTGAATGGCCTGCAGAGAATGATGCAAGAGCGAATCGCAGGATGGAACTATCAATTTCTTCTCTATGCTATGGTTGATCTTGCGCCATATCCTCATCTTGGTGATATCTAGTCCAGCTGGTAGAAAGGACTTTTGTAGCTTCTAACAAGATATCTATCCTTTTTGCTGCTTACTGTTAATTTGTGTGTAGATGAGCTGCTGTAGGATAGATACTACATTGTTCCGCTCCTCTGTACCATTGTTGCAGCCAGCTGCTGACCCTTTGTTTATTGAAAAAACTGTATGTTTGCTGTAGTGATCGATGAACAACTTTGCCAAGCATTAGGCCAACCTGAGTGTGGGCCCCATCACATCCAAGATGATGGATGGGACCGGTGTTGTTTTTTTGTGATTTTGCTTGCCTAGCCGCAACCATGGAAGTGGTGATGTCTGGCCTCGGCTACAACTGCGCAGGTGAGCTTCTTTGCACATGGTTCAAAAATTTAGAGAGAGCTATCTTTTAGATGAAATCACCATTCTATATTTGTCCTATTTGCTGCTTGAATCGTTAAGTTGCGTATTGAGCTGCTGTAGGATGCATTATCGTGCGCTATACTTTCTCTGTATGCAGCCACTTGACCATGTTTTGTTGGCAAAAGAACTGTTTGCTGCAGTGATTGAAGATAAACCCTGCCAAGTTGTCCAAATAAGCACTCCATGGATGGAATCCTGCAGTTGATCCATCCATCTCTAAGAGGAAGAAGCAGAAGAATCAAAGAAGATGATGATCTATATGAGCTGATGGGTTCGTCGGAGGAGGAGAAGGACCTCTTCTCTTCACCAACACAAAGAGCAACCACAACCCAGCACTCAAGAACATGTACCCCCCGATCCACCCCCCAGCAAACCTTAATCTATCTTATTGTTACCCTGGGACTTGGAGGTGCATACATATATCATTCGAAATAAGGATGACCATAAGTCTATAGTTATGGGGTTGAACGATGCATGGCTGTGAAATTCAATGGTCTTCTTTTTAGATTTGTGTGTTCTGGTTTGACCATGGTTGTGATGATAAACACTTTAAGCAAACACTCCAGTTCTGCTTCTGAAAATTGATGACTGAAAAAACTGTTGTGTAAAATCTGAGCCACTGCATTTTTGCGCAGTTGTGTTAGCTTGATAGAAAATCTGAGCCATTTCATAACTGATTTAGCTGTTAAACATATTTGAGACTCTACCTTGATCTCTTCCATATGTTTTGATCTGGTTCTGGTTTCTTTGTGCTTCTTGACTTGTTGCGCTTTCGAGATCCTCCTCGTGTTTATGTTTTCGACCAGAGAATGTAGTATTACCCTGCTTCTTTGACCTCCTGAATATAACCATGATTCTTTGCGCCACAACTGCAGTCACGGAGACCTCCCCGTCGTTGTATTTGGTGGATTCAGTTCGTGCAAGCAAGCACAGCGAGGATGGCTTGCTCGCACTCCATTTCAGGGGGAGTTCGGTGTACCACCTGTGGAATGACCTTGCTAGCTGCGTCGACATCATCGACGGCCCGCCCCACGTCATCATCATGGCGTCTGAGTGGGCCGCTTTGGCTGGCTGACCCCACTCCTCGTCAACCGGCACCACGGCAGCTGCGGCGAGAACCTCCTAATTGTTATTAGGCTATCCGAGAACCCCTGGTGAGAGCTTCTCTCCATGTCACAACTAACCAGTGAGGTGTTAAGAAGTGAACCCGTCGTCTTGATTGAATTTGTAATGCACAATGCACAGGTTGTGGTTTAGATACTATTTGCTACATGGCCAGTGATCTCCTAACGGTGTTAACAAGTGACCATATATTCATGTATAGGAAAATTTTACTTTGATGCTAGTTGTTTCTAGATATCGCTGTACTGTTTCAGTCCACAAGCTGTTCAGTGGACTAGTTGCTAGTTTTAGCCTAGTTACTACTGTTTGTCGACAATAGTATCGCACTCTTGTTGTTCACCAAATGGTCGCTGCTGCACTAGTGTCGGTGATGCGATGTGTTTTCATGGACTAATTGCACAGTCTGTATTGATTGCATATATATTTGACTAGGGAGTAGATAGACCCAAGATTTGAGGTCTTCCCTGCCTAGGAGCAGCAAGACCCAATATACTATACGTAGTCTTCCCGTTCTAGGAATTAATCCTCCTGTGAAGTTTCTGATGACAAAATTACTTTCATGCATGCTAGACTTTTATCTCTTAAATTTCTGTTGCCAAGACATGGTAGTATCAGTCAATAGTTGGTCACCCATTGCTCCGGTTTCTGAATCTATGCATTGCATTTTGCTGCGCAGGACTTGAGAAGGTGAAGAAAAAGGAAAAAAAAAGCCATGTTAATTTTTCCGTTCTCTGGGTGTCGGCCTAATGGCTGTCTCGACGTATCAAGAGGCAAGATGAACCCTGAAGCCACTGAATGAACCAAGAGATCCCAATCTTATGGTTTTAGCGTCTGTGTGGTGTGGGCAATGAATTGACCAAGATCCTCTCGAGGTAATATACATGCTAAAATGCAAGAAGGCCCTGGCGAATCTCGAAGACAAGATATAGGCATTTTTGTGTTTATTTTTACTTTTCCGTTGGGTGTCTGTTGGTGGAATGGTCTAGGGAGTTTGTATTGTGCCGCAGAAACATGGTATCTTTGTTCAATGTCAACAAGTAGCAGACAACATATTGGATTGGTTGAATGAATGTGTGCTTTTTCTGTTGGCTCAAATGGTTAATTCTCCATGCAAAGAATGAATGTCAGCTCGTTCATTCATTCAATTGAGTACATTAAAACTGGAACTGGTGCATGAAAAATATAGCTATCTATCTATCTATCTAGTATGTTTGTATGTATGTACTTTGAGTATATATACAGCATTATACCGGCAAGTGTGATGATTTTGGAAAAGCAACTGTGTTTTCAATTTACCACTAAAAACTGGAGGCACCTTTACTTGATGTTTGTATGATTTATTTGGCTGTTGGAAGCCGCAGGTCAAACTGATACTAGCGTTCCAGTGACGACTTTTTTGTTTCATATAATAAGAAAGAAATGAAGAAGTTACTATCTTTGGGATATGATATATACTAGTGTCGAAACTGTTTTTGTTGACGCCTCGTACATTGCATCAGCTTGGACTTGCCAAGATTATGTGTGTTCCCTATATTAATCATTTGATGGTTCAGCTCGACCAAGTTGAGTGGTCGTTAGGTATTCTAATTTGGAGCACCGTGTTGAATCTTTGTTTTATATACAAAAAAGTGATCCATTTGTTCTCTTCTCTAATCTAATTAGTGCAAGCAAGACCGATCTGTTCTTCTTTTCAGTATCGGGAAGCAGATGCAAAAGAAAGATTGGACCCGTCCCTCCCTCAAATAACGCCAGGTAGTTTCCGTCTTATCTACGTATTTCCTATCTAATAACTCCAGTACTAGTACTTATCGTGTTTGTTAGGAAACATAACAAATCCTACATTAATTTTCTCGCACTTATTCCTCCACAAAACCAGGCACTCCCAAAACCAATGCATCCTCCTTCAATTATTGTTGTCGATCCGCCGCCTCCTCCCCGTTGCCATCCATTGGCTGCCGTGATCTTCACGCGGATCGCCCTCTGATCCTTCGTCTACCCACTCTCATTGTTGGCCAACCGGTGCAAGATCTTCTCTATAAATATAAATCGACAACCCTTTCTGATCTGTTGCTCGCGCCCCACAAGTCGCCCCTCCGTTGTCGCTACCACCTCCCATCTCCTTCCAAACACAATGTCAAGAGATGCTCCGTCGGCGAGGCACTTCCTGTGGCCACCAAGATCTTGCCTTGTCTCGCCACATGGGTGTTAGATCGAGAGGCACCAACATCTTGTCTCGCCGAGTGGCCATGCCGTGTCTTCGATGCCTGGAACATGCTTGTTGTGACTGTGGCTGCTACCTAGCACTCTGTAAGAGCGCATCTTTTCTCGATCTAAACTTCCTTAAGGAAATCTTGGCATGGCACAACTCGATTTGATGAGTTTTCTTGTGAACCTTCTGATGGAAGAGATGCCAACACGAAGCCGCTGGACAACAAGACGCTAGGCGAGATATGGATCGGGCAAAGGTTAGTGTAAAAATAATATATGTATCAGAATTTGTTCAATGCTTCTTTGCACTGGTAAAAGATGTTTCCCAGTTGCCACATGTCCTAACCTTAGAGCTGTAAACAGTGATTGAATTATTTGTAGCTCAAACTTCAGAGGTAACGAGGGCCATCTGTCAGTGTCTACAACCACAAATCAATTGATAAAATAATTATTAAAAGAAAGTAATTAATTACCTTGTTTTGTGGATAACTGTCAAATTATTTGATTCAACTACTTGACTATTTAGTGATAACTACCATGTTATTTTAACAATTTGCAAGGTCATTTTAGAAATCACTGCCAGTTTCTTTTTGCGAGTTCCCCAGATTTTGCAGTATAACTTTGTCACTCTGTTATGAGTTCGAACCTGTTTGTTGGTATCACCTAGTAATCTGTAGCAAAAATATATTGTTCTGAAGACGGTAGCAAAAACAGGGCATATACTTTACTACTCTAGCATGTCTCCTGTGAAAGAACAAATGAAATACCTGCACTGTAGCCCCACTATAGTAGCCATGCCTATAGACACTGTAGCATTAGTAGCACCTCTGCAATGCTAACCGTAGCAGCACGATGTATTGTATATACTAGTATTAAAGCGCACAGGAGAGAAATTGACCGCGCTTAGACCACACGCCACTATACGAAATTCTGCAGAGGGTTGGTTGGAAACTGCTTGCTTTGTTAGCACAAATCAAAACTGCCTGCTAACTTGTGATAGCTTGCCACACCCATCAGATCATTCACACTGATGATCTATATGCAAGTTCAACAACTATCCTACGAACATGTTCAACTAGTCAAAGTGATGATTTAATGAAGACTAGCACCAAATGCGTGCCAATTCAGTCACCATTCTAGCTAGACAAAACATCATCTGAATACATATGGCTAGCTCTTTAGACTCGATTTATGTGACACCTAGCACAAATTCAAAATCGAATGGACTACTAACAAAGTGCCAATAATCCAGTCCCATGATGAACATAATTATCACAAATGAAGTTAACTGTGCAAACGGTGGCTCCAAAATTCATGGCGTTATGTTGCCGAAATTTCTAGTGGAAGTTCCCCCAACTTGTCGTAAGGAAACAAAAGCTTTATATAGGGTGTTAATTGCAAAATGATTGGTGTTGTTTGTAAGAGAACAAAAGCATTAGGGTGTTAATTGTATAATGTTTTTTGATGCCACATATTCAGCAAGGCGTTGAGGGTGATGCGAAGCATGGCTCAATGTAGAGGAGGAGAAGTATGCAAGTTCTGACTTCGTCTTTGCTGCCAACAATAGATGATAGGGGCAGAGAAGGAAGATGACGCCAACGCATCAGCATGTTCAATTTGTAAAACTCTTGGTTAATGACGCCAAAGTCAGCATGTTCAAGTTGCAGGATTATTGTTGGGGGCTCTGTGTGAGCTAGAGACCGGCCGTGTGATTCTTCATATTAATAATAACATAAACAATAGAGTCAGACATGTTGGTACGTGGTTATCACAAGGGAAGTTTATTTTTTGAGGAGACATCACAAGTGAAGTTAACTGTGCAAAATCATGGCGTTATGCTGCCGAAATTTCTAGTGAAATTTCCCACGACTTGTCAAAATTTTGTCCTTCTTTAGGGTGTTAGTTGCAAAATTTATGGAGCTATTTGTAAGGAATCAAAAACATAAGGGTGCTAATTGCAATGTTAATCAAGAATTCGGTTGGGCGGCGACATCGTGGAAGATTTACGTGGGCGGGTGATTCCGTTGGGTGTCTAATTAAGTGGCATGTGTAGTATCTCCTCATCTGATATGTTTAGGCTCACAATGAGCTCCACCAGCCCTGCTCATAGTCAGTCGCGTGTGCCAAACCCAAGATCCACTTGTCCAGCTTCAACACATCTTCCGCTGCCACTGCTGCTAGGTGCTAGCTGAAGGCGGGATGTCTAGTGTATGTTTAGTAGAGGTAGTTCATCAATTGGACGCAAGCAGCTAGTTGTAGCATACTCCCTCCATCCGATTAAGCTTGTCCCTCAAATGGATGTATCTAGCACCAAGTTAGTGCTAGATACATCCATTTGAGGGACAAGCTTGGGACAAGTTTTTTCGGATGGAGTGAGTACAATTTTTATTGATGCGCCAGTGCTTTTCTTATTGTTGTAAGCACCAGAATCTGATAAGACAAATATGGAGTTGCTAGCAAGTACAACGATGTGTGATCGTGAAGGACGAAAAGGATCGTGGTATGTCTCCCATAATGCAAAAAAGATTATCTCTCATAGTATTCTTCAGCTTTCGCTATTACAGTCCTTCTCATCCCTTGATTCTGTCCACAAAGATTTTTTGGAATTTTAGGGAAATGTAAATATTTATTTCTTATACTTGATTCTTTTTTTCATTTCGCCGTATTTTTATAAATACCATATCATACCAGATCCATATGCTCGATGTCTTCTCATAATACTCCAATTCACTATCTCGCTTTCCATTGTAAATCAATGTAACTATCATTGAGTGTTGCCGAGATTTGTGAAATGTTCTCTCACTCACCCTCGTCATAACTTGTTATTCTCTGGTGGTGCACATGTCATTGTTTTCTCTAACAGTAGTTTGTCTAGAGAATGTTATCCTATTTAATTTTTCTGCATTAGTCAATAATATGCAACAAAAATTATAGGAGAAACATTGTAGCCAGAATGTGTAGCTTGATAAAACACAATCAGATTTATGAAAAAATAAATCAATATATCAAACTTTATATATATGAGTGAATCATTTTATTTATCCACATCATAAAAGATTTATCTAGGATGTATTTTACAAAAGATAAAAAAACTCATTTTCTCGATCGACATGATAAAACTGCATATATAATTATTATCATAAATTGACAAATTTCTTGGATCTTTTATGTTTATGATTGGTTGGCGATCTTTGCATCTGTCCCTCTGACAATTTTGTTGATTTTTGTGGCTGTTTCGCTCTGTAGTTTGCGAATGTTTTTTCTATAGCATTTTTTCCTTGGGTAATGTTGCCTTCCTATTACTGTTGGCCTTGCGGAGTTTCTATAAACCTCATGCAAAATTATGTACTCCATCTGTTTCTTTTTACTCTGAATATTAGCTTGTCTCAAGTCCAACTCTTCAATGTTTGACTAACTTTTTCATGAAAAATAAAATAAAAAATTGACATCATTAGATCCATTGTGGAATAAATTTCGCATATTATATTAATTTGGTATCATAGATCTTGATATTTTTCCTACAAATATATTCAAGCTTTACAATTATATCCAGGACTTGAATCCCAATTTCCCCAGTCCGATCCCCACTCAATCCCTTCTGAACAATCTCCACTTCGCCCTCTGTACTCTCGATGTGTTGGGCAGTGGAAAATTTTATATTCATTAATGACAGAGTCATAAAGAAAATATGTCAGGTTGTTGCCATTGTTGTAACTTCTCATCTCTAACATATTGAGGGTGTTTAGCATACTGGATAAAACAAGGCAAGCAAAATACTTATGTTACATATCCTCTTTATATTTCCAAATATATACGAAGTGTTTAGGTGGGCTGATGTCTTCAATAAGAATTTGTAATATTTACTTGATGTAGTAATGCACCCAACGTTCTGATAAACCATTATGGTTCTGGTCAGATGAATTGATGGCATGAATACACATTCTATCAAAATATTTAATTCACTCATGGATCCTTACGATATGGGTTATTGTGCATATGAAATAAATCAACCTCAACTTGGCTTAGGTAGAAATGAGAGGTCTGCAGCAGTGACATGTGATTTCAAATAGGGGAGCGACTCTGCTAGAAGTGAATTGTTCCATTTATCAAGCCACAGAGATTCATATCCTTTGTTACCCAATCTACATGAACATATCCCCCTAAAAATAATAGTAAGAGTACACTATTCTCAAATCATATTCATCCTCTCAAATTTCTCCTTGCGTGCATAAATGCATGCACAAGCTGTAGAGAGACAAATATGAGCAATAATAGTGTACGTGTGTGTCACTAGTTAATCCAGGCAACATGGCAAAACCATCAACGTATGAAATATCTTCTCATGCATATTAGTGCTTGCTAGTTGAGTAAATGATATAATCAGGTTGTAATTGGAATAGATCTAGATAAACAATAATTGTCAATATTGTGTTATTATATTTCCCATTAGGATATCCATTACTAAATAATTCATGGGGGCCCTTTTAGTTTGAAGGTTGATAAACCTGAAGTAATGATACCCTGTCGGGTGACAACCAGTTTCATGTGATGCATAATATTGGAGTAAGATTCTATAAATTCCATTGATTGATTGAATGTGCATATATATATATATATATATATATATATATATATATATATATATATATATATATATATACGGCTGCGCTATTGTAAGCGTGCGCGCATTTTGACTTAAACTACGCGCCGGCCGCTCCTAATCACGCGCGGGTGCGGAGAAGGCAACATATTGAGGGTAATGGCATGTGGAGGAAAAAGTAATACATTTAATTTTATTACCATGTGTTGGTCACTATTCATTGCCGGTAATATATGAAGTAATGATGGTAAGGAACCTATTTTTTTACCGGGCATTGATATATCCAAGGTTTCATCCTAGACATTGTCCGTAATAGATTAAGTATAGATAGTAACAGACCCTTCTTTTACCAGTATTGAGTTATCGATGGTTATATCCCTAGATGTAGTAAAGCCTTCATCAGACATGTTGTAATGTATTACTATAGTAACATATTAATCATGGATGGTAATGGACCTAGGTTTTTTTACTGCGCACTTAGATATCACAGGTTTCATCCCTAAATTATTTTAAAGGAACGGTACGTGATGGTAATCCCTTGCTACTTTGTAAGGGCCATTTACTGCTGCTATAATACAGATAGTAATATCGTTACTATGTCCTGCAGGCCCTTTTACGATGGTCATTTAAGCGAGCGAGGATTGGTTGGTCGTAAGGCGTTACAGTGGACATTTACCCACGATCGCGCGCGCGCCCTTTCACCTGGTTAGCGCGCCGGTTGGCTCGAATTAGCCGGAGCGTAGGACAGGGCATAGTGCGCGCAGGCACACTTTAGCAAGCCTATATATATATATATATATATATATATATATATATATATATATATATATATATATATATATATATATATATTCTTTTATGTAGCTAGTCTTCAGCTATTAATATATGCATCCGGACCAAACATTAAAATGTTGAAAAGTTGTGCATGCTTATCTTATTGTATATCATAATCAATTGAAGTCATTAAGTCAAACATGGGAATATTTCACCTTTCTTCCGCGAAGGTGAGACTAAAATATGACAAACGTGAGAGTACCCCCACCCCCACCCAACATGAGGGCATCGCCTCGGCGTGCACAGGCCATCCACCCAACCAGGGGCAATCAAGGCCTCGCTGCCGCCCACAATGGTAGCCACATAAGTTCTTCTGGTGGATGCCCTCTAGCCGACAAGAAGAAGAGGGTTGGAGGAGCGTGCCACAATGAAAAAATCCTATTCTCCCTTGAATGGCCTGCAGAGAATGATGCAAGAGCGAATCGCAGGATGGAACTATCAATTTCTTCTCTATGCTATGGTTGATCTTGCGCCATATCCTCATTTTGGTGATATCTAGTCCAGCTGGTAGAAAGGACTTTTGTAGCCTCTAACAAGATATCTATCCTTTTTGCTGCTTACTGTTAAGTTGTGTGTAGATGAGCTGCTGTAGGCTAGATACTACATTGTTCCAATCCTCTGTACCATTGTTGCAGCCAGCTGCTGACCCTTTGTTTGTTGAAAAAACTGTATGTTTGTTGTAGTGATCGATGAATAACTTTGCCAAGCATTAGGCCAACCTTAGTGTGGGCCCCATCACATCCAAGATGATGGACGGTACCGGTGTTGTTTTTTTGTGATTTTCCTTGCCTAGCCGCAACCATGGAAGTGGTGATGTCTGGCCTCGGCTACAACTGCGCAGGTGAGCTTCTTTGCACATGGTTCAAAAATTTAGAGAGAGCTATCTCTTAGATGAAATCACCATTCTATATTTGTCCTATTTGCTGCTTGAATCGTTAAGTTGCGTATTGAGCTGCTGTAGGATGCATTATCGTGCGCTATACTTTCTCTGTATGCAGCCACTTGACCATGTTTTGTTGGCAAAAGAACTGTTTGCTGCAGTGATTGAAGATAAACCCTGCCAAGTTGTCCAAATAAGCACTCCATGGATGGAATCCTGCAGTTGATCCATCCATCTCTAAGAGGAAGAAGCAGAAGAATCAATGAAGATGATGATCTATATGAGCTGATGGGTTCGTCGGAGGAGGAGAAGGACCTCTTCTCTTCACCAACACAAAGAGCAACCACAACCCAGCACTCAAGCACATGTACCCCCCGATCCACCCCCCAGCAAACCTTAATCTATCTTATTGTTACCCTGGGACTTGGAGGTGCATACATATATCATTCGAAATAAGGATGACCATAAGTCTATAGTTATGGGGTTGAACGATGCATGGCTGTGAAATTCAATGGTCTTCTTTTTAGATTTGTGTGTTCTGGTTTGACCATGGTTGTGATGATAAACACTTTAAGCAAACACTCCAGTTCTGCTTCTGAAAATTGATGACTGAAAAAACTGTTGTGTAAAATCAAGGGGGCCACGCCGCCCCTCGGCACCGCCAGCGTCAAAGACCCAGAGGGCCGAGCCTCCTGCTCGACAACTCCTCCCGCAACCACTGGCTCGGCCACCACAGCCATAGCCGACGGAGAAATAGGAACCAAGGACGGGACCTCCTGCCCCACAACACCTGCGTCCTCAACAGACCTCGCCCCAGGCAAACTGAGCACCGGACTCGCAGAACCAGCCCTATCACACGACAACCTCGGCGGCGCCGAGAATGCCCCAATAGAGCCCAACTGAAGAGTGGTAGTCGGAACTGTGCTAGACGGCCCAACAGGGGCGGAGCCAGCATTATCAGACGGACCCGACGGTCCCATAGCCTTGTCCTCATTACTCTTTGCACTATCATCCTGGTTCCCCGAACCCCCTCCTCCCTCAGAAGTATCCATGGGATTATCATCCTCAAACTCATTGAATAGATCAGGATCCTCATACTGAACATCCAACTGATATAAAACGCCTGCGTGAGTCCAAGGCACCACGTCTGGCAAGAACTGAATATTGGCGACACTGACCAGCAGCCGTGCCACCCCATGAGCCCGAGTGAACTGCATATCCACCTGCTCGGTCCTACCAATCAAAGACCCCAGACTCCAGGTCACCAAGAAGCTGTCCAAAGGAGCAGACGGGGCACCAGAGAAACGAACCCAAATCTGAGTTAACGGCCTGCCCTGTGGCTCTTTCTTTTTCCACACATCAAATTCCAGCACAAAGCTAGTACCTGTGACCCTGCTCATACCAAACTTGAGAATCCTCACCTGATCCTCCTTAGACGGGAAATCCACTTTATATGAGTTATCGGAGAGCTTAAGTAAGGACCACTGAAAATTACCCGGAGCTAGCTCTCTCAACTGTTGAATTATCTGTGCTTCGGTCAAAGGCCCGTGAACCACCTTCACCACACCGGGGAAGGACGTTTCCACTATGGGCGCAGAAGGCTCCGCAGACGGAGACTCAAAAAACATCAACTCCGGACAACACACTCCGTAAATCTGAATGGATGGTTTTGGCCCCAACATAAGAGGACAGTCGGCCGCAGTGTGTTTACGCTTCCGGCACAGATCACATAACTCCGCAGTACACTGAACCAAAAAGTGACCCGGTTCCCCACAACGGAAACAAGTGAGCTTCTTCTTCTTAGCCGTCCACTTAGACAACTTGTCACTCTCGGACTCGTCCGAACCATGCTCAGAAGCAGAATCGCCAGTCTGCATAGGCTCAGGCAGCGAAACTGCAACCAAAGCCTGCACCGTCTCCACCGCCACCTGGGGTAAATCCGATGCACCCTCCGCTACCTCCGTCACTGTAGCAATCCTTGCATACCGAGGCTGTTGTTGCCTCCGGTTCCCGCCCTGACCTCCACGAAAGCGTCCTCGGAAAGCACGGTTGTTAGGACCGGGCGCGCCCTCGACGAAACTTCCGGTCGGTCCTTGGAAACCCCTGTTATTATTGCCATTGTCCACCCAAGCATAACCACGGCCCCCTCCGGTTGATTCAAGTCCTGGATATATTTGACTAACTTTTATACGAAAAAATTAAATGCAAAATTGACTTCATTAGATCCATTGTGGAATAAATTTGTCATATTATATTTATTCGGTATTATAGATCTTGATATTTTTCCCATAAATATATTCAAGCTTTACAAAATTTGGCTTCGGACAAATATAATAAATCGAGTAAAAACAACCGAGGGAGGACATATATGCCTATGCAAAAGTATTTCCTTTTTTTACCGGTAGGCCTTTCCTTGTCTATATGTGCCTCATAGATGCAAACTCAAATGGCTAATTTCTCGATGCCTATGTATGCGATCTTTTTTGTGTGTGACTGTTGCTCACTGATTAAAGTCATGAATACCTTTTTTAATCTTTTAATCTCAACCTTTATATTAGAATCAAGAGATCGTGTATTTTTAAGGCACGTCGATTTTGATTATATTTTGTTTAGAATTAGTGACATATATTCCTCTTGATATTTAGATTTATACATCAGTTCTTCGTTTTTGTTTATAAACATTTAGTTGTAATCATTGCATGCTGACACCTCAGTCTATCTTTTCTTGAAGACCCGTACTTTTATTTGTTTTTCAAATATCTCCATTTATTTGTATGTTCCCAGCCTTTTTTGTTTCTCATACTCCTGATCCTAATCTATCGGGCAAAATATTGTGCTTAATAAACGAACATGTCTATTGAAGTATATAGTACTCTCCTAGTTGACTTTCATACGTGCAAGTATCTCTGGCCTGTATAATTGTTTAGGCATGAGCTTTCTTGGACGTTTGGCACTCTTGGTTCATAGCCCGATGCCAAGATGGGTGTGTTATTGGCTGCCATGCTACAGGCGAGAGTCCAGGTGTAGTTCATGTTGCATGTTGGTCTCTTTTAAAAAAAAATTGCACGTGTATTGTGTACGAATTTTGAATTTACTAACCACATGTCCCATGCGGTTTTTGCATGTTTAATTTTGTTTGCATATACATATGTCATATGGATGTACCTCCTCTGATGTGACTTGTTTGTACCAAATATAGTCGTATGTAATTTTCGAATCTTTTAAATCTCAGCCATTAAAAATTCTGATAAACGGTGTCAAAATTGTAGATTATGTGAATGCATGGGATGGCTCGTTTGTCCCTTATTTTAGTAATAGTATATACAGTAATTAATAAATAGATGTATCCAGCACAGATCGACCTTTGTATTTCATTCATATCGGTGCAATACAGATTACAACCCATTAATGCATGATAAGGAAAGGAAATGGCCAAATAAAAATATTGACGAAATATTTAATTTCGTCCAGATCCAGGGTAGATGCAGAGCATGTACCAAAGATTGGCGACGACTTCATTTCAAACAAAACAAAAAATTAACGCGAAGACTTAAGTAGAAGATGCATATGTAAACTAGGCATACGAAACTAGTGTCCATATGCACTGTACTCGGGCTCTGAGTGGGTTTGGATCTCAGTACGGGAAGCCGGCGTTCGGTTGATGGAGCCCCTGCTGCACCATCTCCATCCCGGCAGTGAACTCCGGAGGCGGCAGCATCACATCAAGCCATTGATCTATCTCCTTGTCTAGCCCTGCGTCGAACCCCGGCGGCTTAGACATCGTCATCTGCATCTGCTCCTGATCCATCCCGGCGGCCAACCCCGGCGGCGGAGGCATGTCCTGCACATCCATCCCGGCGGCGACCACGTGAGACGGAGGCTGCGGCGCCATCACCATCTGCTGCATATCCATCGCGGCCTCGAACCCCTGCTCCTGTGGCGGAGGCGCCAGAAACTGGAACTCCATCCCGTCGTTGGCGGTGCCGCTGCTGCTACCGAACTCGAAGGTGCTGCCACCGAAGATCTGGGCGGCGGCGGCAGGGCCACCTCCGCCATGCGGCTCATGTGGGCGTGCATCGCCTCGAGGAGAACCTGGTTGGCGCGATCGGAGACGGCGTCCTTCATCAGCATCAGCGCGGCGAAGAAGGCCACCATGTCCTCGTCTCCCATTCCCATGTCGCGCGCCTTGGGGTCGAACCAAGCCGCTATCCGGTCCCCCGCAGAGCGCTCTCTCGCCATGGCCTTGTCCGTGCGCTTGGTCCGCTTCTTCAATTCGGTCAGCTCCGTGCGCAGCTCGTCGAACTCCTGCTGCAGCTCCTCGAGCTTCTCGTCTTCGCCGGCAGCGCCCTCCCCCGCCAGCAAACGGTCGTTGGCAGCGCCCTCCTCCCTCGCGGCAGCCCCCGCAGCCTCCCACGCCAGGAAGCGTTCCACGACGGAGTGGACGGAGGGGTGGCCGAAGGAGAAAGCCCTGCCGCGGGGAGAGAAGGCGAGGGCGGCCACCTGGGCGCCCGTCAGGACCGCCAGATCCGTGGCCTTGTTGAAGAACCCCTGGCGGCGCTTGGAGTAGCAGACGAACCGGGCATCCTCCTGCTCGATCCGGCGGATGACGATCTTCTTCCGGCCGCTGCCGCCTCTCCGGTTGGGCGCCGCCATTGCTCGCTTGCTCGGTGGCTAGCCTCAGAGAAAGGGAGGAAGAGGAGTGGCTGTGGGTGTGGCTTTGGTGTGGCTACGTCTCAGGGTCGGGGGTTTATATAGCAAGCGTCCGGAGAGGAATCCCTTCTTCGCTGGGCTACGTACATTAAAACTCGTGATTGGGAATGAGATACGATCGGGTATGTGCTGAGCTGTATACATTAAACTCACGCGTCGAAGGATTAGTATGTACACCGTATTATTTAGAAACTATTCCTTCGCACCCCAAAAGAAGGCGGTCCTTTATTTTTTTTCTTTTTTTGGTATGCGATTTGGTATGCGCTAAGCTGAATCGATCGGGACGTGACAACAAAATATTGTTGGACGCACAAAAGCAAGTGCTCTTTCTTTTTCTTCTTTGAGGATTAAAAGCAAGTGTTCGTCCGTCCGGAATTACTTGTCATAGACAAGGATGTGTCTACATGTATTTTAGGTCTGGATACATACCTTTCTATCCATTTTTGTGACGAGTAATTCGGGCGAAGAAAGTAGTAATTGGGAAATAATGTATTTTTCTTGGGCGCATATTTTGATATAAAACATGGAATATATATCCGTGCCTCCAATCGCCTTCAAAATATCATACCTACACCACCGGGCTGTACAATCTCATGCGCACAACATCAATAACCCTCAGGCTACTTCCAATTCATTGGTGCTTAGATGTGGTGCCAAGAGCATTAAATAGTTAAGCAACCGAAGTTCACAATGCATAGGTGCTTAGTTTGTTGTTGCTAACCTTTCTACATTTAATTGTTTAACAACCAAACTCTCATGTGCATAGGGAAAACTTCTTTTATTTAAGTGTTTTTCATAGGTCCGCGTGCTTGACGTTGGTTCTTTCCAGGGTCACCAAAATATTCTCTCTCCTCTTAACTTCAATGCCACATTAGATTTTTTTTTGCCTATGTGGTATGCTAAGCACTTGTACATCATGGAGCACTGGGAAGTGCTTCATGTCTACGTTAGCGTGAAATTCTCCAATTAATAATTGCATTCTTGTCTGGGTAAACACTTTCAAATATATTAAAATAATATTGTTTTAGCAGAGTGTATGTTTGGCTACGTGAAAACAAACAGAGGTGATTAAGCACTGTTTTATACTGTTATAAATGGAGCACATGAACAACGAGATTGCATACATGCATCCAGATAGCTCGATGGATACATGCATCCATATAGCTCGATGGATCGTCAGCTAAATGCATGGTGCATATAACTAGAGATGGATAAAAGATCATTTCAAAGGAATTGTCACTCGGGGTGTGGCCGAAGGCATTGCAACATGCCTGCTGGTTCCTTTTGGTTGAAAAGGATTACCAGTTCATGCTAGATTTAAAGATGGTAGCCAAGTGAACTTCAGGGCAGGACCGTTCTGTCATGTTATGGCAAGATAATTGGCGAGAGACCATTCGCAAACAAAAATTTCTTGAGTTGTTCTCTTTTGCTATTCAAGAACAAGTCTATGTCAAAGATTTTTCGGTGGACGATAAATGTTTTTATTGCTCCAACAGTACCAAGTTCATGATTTTTAGCTGTTTGGATCATGTTTTTTTTCATGCTTAGGATCATGATTTTTAGTTGTTCAGATATTGTAATTTTTCACATAAGGTCACAATTTTTAGTCGTTAAGATCGTTCAACCCTTTTGTTAGTGCATGTATTAATAAATGGCACTGGCTATGTCAATCGACTGAAAACTACAATTGGGTCATTCACACTAGTAGAAAAAGGTTCATTTGTCCCGGTTCATAAGGCCCATTTGTCCCGGTTCCCGAACCGGGTCTAAAGGGTCGGTACTGAAGCCCAATACCTTTAGTCACAGCTCGCCTACGAACCGGGAAAGATGGGGCTCCACGTGGCCGCTGCGGCTTGCCCAGGCAGGAGGGCCTTTTGTCCCGGTTGGTAGCACCAACCGGGACCAAAAGGCATCCACGCGTCAGCAGTTCAGGGGCTGGGGGTTTTGTTTTTTTTAAGGGGGGTTGGGGGTTGGGGGTTTTGGGGGTTTTGTAGGGTTAATTTAGGGGTTTCATATGTTGTGTTAGCTAGCTAATAGAGAGAAGTGTCCTCTCTTATCTCCGTGCTTGGTCGACGCTACGTACTATACGTATAGAGAGGATTCGACACGCTAGCTAGCTCATAAGCAAATGAAGGAAACCATTAAGTACAGAAGATCGTCATGAACATATAGAGAGAGAAGTGATCGACCTCTCCTTCTCCGAGAGATTGGTCAAACAACAAGTTTTCGTATATCTATCCGATGCTACTGGCTACATATATACAATATAAGATCTCTTACAGTCCCCTAACATCTGAACTCAAGTTCCACATGGTATTCTCCGTCTTTATCGATGATGTTGTCAAGAAAGAATCACGCCAATTCTTCTTGAATTGCTCGTATGCGATCTTGTGGTAAAAGTTAATCCCGCATCTGAAATATTTAATTTGAAGAAGGGGGTCAATACATATATATGAATGAAACTCAACACAAATGATGGTAATAAAATAAAATTGTGAATATTATTGCTTACGCACTTCATATTCTTTTTTAGAGTAGCCCCGCTCACAGGTCGTGTGGCGGATGAACTCGCAAATGTAGTATCCACAGTAATTATTCCCGGGTTCCTGCCACAACCACTTTACAAGAAATAGAGGTCAATCAAACTGATAAGCAAGCATGCTAAATGGTATTGATGAAACTAGCTAGAATCTATGGGAGATGCACGGAACTAGCTAGTAGTACTTACTTTCGGGTGTTTAAATCGCGGCTCCCTCGGCAGTCCCGAAGCTTCTGCGGTGAACTTTTTCCAAACCCTGCCAGACAGAGAAAACAATTATTTGATATCAGGAAATGAACAAACACTAGTAGAAAAAGGGTCTAATGTGCAGCTCATTAGTCTCGGTTTGTATTTGAGCCTGCACTAATGTGACCATTAGTGCCGGTTCCAACGGCTAGGCGGACCGCTCTCAGTAGTACCGGTTCGTGGCGAACCTTTAGCACCGGTTCGTGCCACGAACCGGTACTAAAGAGAGTGGTGGCAGGATGTTGTCAGACTGGGGCCCCTCCAGCACCTTTAGTATCGGTTCGTGCCACGAACCGGTACTACAGGTCATCCTACATATAAACCCTTCGTCCAGCTCGCTCTATTCTTCCCCCTTTCCCCTCTCCTCTCTATTCTTCCTCTCTTACCCTCGAGCTCACCACACATTTTTCCCAAATTTTGTCAAGATTTGAAGGCCCCCATCCATTCAAGCAATCACAAAGGTTAGCAAATTTGTCCTTTCATCTCTTATTGCTAGATTAGCTCTTGCAATGCTTTATATAGTGATTAATTTGTGGGTTTTAGTAACTTGGGAGGAATTATATGTGGTAGTTTATTTGATTTATATGCAATTTGAGCTTAAAATAACTCTTAGTTTGCATATGTAGGTGTGGTTTACTTAGTGCCTTCCCGTCTCCGTCGTAACCACCGTCGATCGTCCGCACCGACCCGTCGCCGGCACCACCTTGTGGTGAGCCTCCGGTTCTTATCTTTTTTATATAAAAAATCATGTTTGTGTGATTTAGATATATAGTTACTTGTATAATTATCGTACCCGTATGTTGTTTGTTATACATAGTGCCATGGTTTTGATATCCGTCCCCATCGGCCTCGTCTGTGTTATGATTCGGATGTGGTATATTCACTTTTAAAACTATTTGTTGCATTTCGTGTTTATGACAAATCATGCCCATCAAGTTGACATAGATATTTTTATCTAGGAGGTATGTGAACCGGAAATTCCAACCGACCCTATTGCGAGAGGTTAAATTTAGTTGAAAGAGAGAACAAGTATTTGAAAGAAAAATTGAAAAGAATTGAGGGGGAGAAGATGGAATTGGAGTTGCATGTTGCCGATGTCGTCGATGATCATAAGATCAAGATGGATAAAATGCGGTTGAAGATTAGAAAGATTAGAAAATATGCCATTGATAGTGAGGCTTGGTATCATTATGTTGTTGAATCAATTGCTACATTAGTTGCGATCTTGATCGCACTTGTTGTTGCATTTAAATGCTTTAGCTAGAGAGTTATTTGTATGTTGCATTTAAGTGTTGTATGAACTTGATGTATGAACTGTATGTATGAACTTGTATTAATTTGGTCTATTCGGTGGTGTGTAATGAAGATGAGCCGGCAATGGATGTACGATGACCGACGCTCTCCCCAGTTCGTTGATGGCGTGCATACTTTTCTGATTGCGGCTCAGGCAAACAAGCGGGTGGATGGTTTTATGCCTTGTCCATGTGCTGGCTGTAAGAATTATCACAATTACTCTAACTCAAGAACCATTCACGTCCACCTGTTTGAGTCCGGTTTCATGCCCCACTATAATGTTTGGACGAAGCATGGAGAAAGAGGGGTTATGATGGAAGACAATGAAGAAGAAGAGAATGATGATAGCTATCCTGGCCATGGGTTCCCTGAATATGATGATATAACAATGGGGGAAGAAGCTGAGCCGGCAATGCGAGAAGAAGCTGAGCCGGCAATGCGAGAAGAAGCTGAAGAAGAGGCATCAGATGAGCCCGCTGATGATCCAGGTCAGGCCATTGCTGATGCAAAGAGAAACTGCGCAAGTGAAAAGGAGAAGAAGAAGTTGCAGCGCATGTTAGAGGATCACAAGAAATTGTTGTACCCGAATTGCAAAGCTGACAAGAAAAAGTTGGGCACCAGACTGGAATTGCTGCAATGGAAGGCAGAGAATGGTGTATCTGACAAGGGATTTGGAAAGTTGCTGGTAATGGTAAAGAATATGCTCCCAAAGGACAACAAATTGCCCGAGAGTACGTACGAAGCAAAGAAGGCTGTCTGCCCTCTAGGGTTAGAGGCGCAGAAGATACATGCATGCCCTAATGACTGCATCCTCTACTGCGGTGAGTACAAGGATTTGAACGCGTGCCCGGTATGCGGTGCATTGCGCTATAATATCAGCCGCGATGACCCTGGTGATGTCGAGGGCGAGCGCCCCGGGAAGAAGATTCCTGCCAAGGTGATGTGGTATGCTCCTATAATACCATGGTTGAAACGTTTGTTCCAAAACAAAGAGCATGCCAAGGCAATGTGATGGCATGGATAAGATGGTAAGAAAGACGAAAAGGTGAGAGTACCCGCTGACGGGTCGCAGTGGAGAAAAATCAAGAGAAAGTACAGGGAGGAGTTTGCAGGTGACCCAAGGAACGTATGGTTTGGTCTAAGCGTAGATGGCATTAATCCTTTTGGCGAGCAGAGCAGCAATCATAGCACCTGTCCTGTGACTCTATGTTTGTATAACCTTCCTCCTTGGTTGTGCATGAAGCGGAAGTTCATTATGATGCCAGTGCTCATCCAAGGCCCTAAGAAACCCGGCAACGACATTGATGTGTACCTAAGGCCATTAGTTGAAGAACTATTACAGTTGTGGAATGGAAAAGGTGTACGTGCTTAGGAAGAATTTGACCTAGATGCGTTGCTATTCGTGACCATCAATGATTGGCCTGCTCTCAGTAACCTTTCGGTACAGACAAACAAGGGATACCACGGATGCACCCACTGTTTGGATGATACCGACAGTATATATTTGGATAGTTGTAGGAAGAATGTGTACCTCGGACATCGTCGATTTCTTCCGAGCAGGCATCCCGTAAGAAAGAAAGGCAAGCATTTCAAAGGTGAGGCAGATCACCGGACGAAGCCTCGCCACCATACAGGTGCTGATGTACATGATATGGTCAAGGATTTGAAGGTAATCTTTGAAAAGGTTCCAGGTGGACAACCTGTTCCGAAGGACGCTTACGGACGCGCACCCATGTGGAAGAAGAAATCTATATTTTGGGACCTGCCCTATTGGAAAGACCTAGAGGTCTGCTCCGCAATCGACGTTATGCACGTGACGAAGAATCTTTGCGTGACCCTGCTTGGCTTCTTGGGCGTGTATGCGAAGATAAACGATACACTGGAGGCACGGGAGGACCAGCAACGTATGCACGGAAAAGACGGCATACATCAGGGTCATGCCAGCTACGCTCTTACCAAAGAAGAGAAGGAAATCTTCTTTGAATGTCTGCTCAGTATGAAGGTACCGTCTGGCTTCTCGTCGAATATAAAGGGAATAATAAATATGGCAGTGAAAAAGTTCCAGAACCTAAAGTCTCATGACCGCCACGTGATTATTACGCAACTGCTTCCGGTTGCATTGAGGGGGCTTCTACTGGAAAACGTTCGATTAGCCATTATGAAGCTAGGTGCATTCCTCAATGCAATCTCTCAGAAGGTAATGGATCCATAAATCATACCAAGGTTACAGAATAATTTGGTGCAATGTCTTGTTAGTTTCGAGTTGTTGTTCCCACCATCCTTCTTCAACATCATGACGCACGTCCTAGTTCACCTATGCGAAGAGATTAACGTTTTGGGTCATGTATTTCTACACAATATGTTCCCCTCTGAGAGGTTCATGGGAGTCTTGAAGAAATATGTTCATAGCCGTGCTAGGCCAGAAGGAAGCATCTCGAAGGACCATGAAAATGAGGAGGTCATTGAGTTTTGTATTGACTTTATTCCTGACATTAAGCCGATTGGTGTTCCTGAATCGCGGCATAAGGGCAGACTGGATGGAAAAGGCACGCTAGGAGGGGATCAAATAATATGTATGGACGGGCATTCTCTCACTGAAGCACACCACACAGTTCTACAGAATTCTGCCTTGGTGGCTCCGTATATGGAGGAACACAAGAATTTTCTATGCTCCAAACACCCGGTGCAGTCTGACGACTGGATTACACGTGAACAAACGTGGACTTTCGCCGGTTGGTTGCAGACACATGCCATGCATGACGGCGATATTAAAGACGACATGTACTTGCTGTCCCAGTTACCATCTTCGAATATAATGACTTTCAAAGGGTACAAGATAAATGGGAATACATTTTACACGATCCCAAAGATAAGAAGAGCACCAACCAAAACAGTGGTGTCCGCTTTGATGCAACAACCAAGACGGGAAAGGAAACATATTATGGTTACATAAAGGACATATGGGAACTTGACTATGGATGTGGTTTGAAGGTCCCTTTGTTTCGGTGCAAATGGGTCAATATGACACGAGGCGGGGTAACGGAAGACCCGAAGTACGGAATGACAACAATGGATCCCAACAATCTTGCGTATGCAGACGAACCATTCGTCCTAGCCAATGATGTGGCGCAGGCTTTCTATGTGAAAGACATGTCTACTAGGCCGAGAAAAAGAAAAGATAAGGAAGCGAATGCATCATACGATGAGCTAAAGCGCCACATAGTTCTTTCAAGGAAAAGAAACATCGTGGGAGTGGATGACAAGACAGACATGTCAGAAAATTATGAAAAGTTTGATGAAATTGCTCCATGCACAGTGAATATTGATCAGAGCATCCAGTTAAATGATGAAGATTGTCCATGGTTACGGCGCAAAGGGACACACGCGAAGAAAAAGTTTCACACCCAAAGATCCCAATCTGGGATGTGATAGGCTTCACCGTCATCACTTTCTTCTCTAGTGACTTTCCGGACTTATATATCTGGAAAGTGCCGCTTCGAACAAACCGGAGGGAATCTTTGTAATAGTTAGGGTACTTATGTGTTTTGGCATTTGAAACGCGAAGAAATTTTATGTGCAAACAAATTCTTTCATGCATTTACGGCAAAAACTGGATGCACTTCGTCTACAAATTAGTTCGTCAAATAATTCAAATTTAAACTATTCAAATTTGAAAACTACTGGCAATAACAGAAAGTTTGTAATGTTTTGTACCTAAAGAAAAAGTATTCAGAAATAAATAAATGAAAATAAATAAAGTAGAAAATAAAAAAACTAAAAAAATTGAGACAAAAACTAAATAAAAAAAGCCCACCTACTGGGCCACAGCGGCCTGCATACGACTAGAAACCTAACCTGTAGTTGGGCCAGGATGCAGGCCCGCAAGGCCCAATAGGCCCACCGGGCAGAGCGGCAGAGTTAGGCCTAGAAGCCTACTATAGAGAGGAGTTCAGCAGAGCTGCCGCGCCGGGGCTTTTAAACAGGTGCGGGCGCCCCTCGGCTAGCGAGGTGGGACTAAACTTGCCCGCACCGCACCTGCGCCAGCGCACACCTATAGTACCGGGTCGTGGCATCAACCGGTACTAAAGGGTGGGTCTTTAGTACCGGTTGTACCCACCACCCGGTACTAAAGGAGGTGCACTTCCGACCGATTCGCTTGGCCAAAACAGCCCTTTAGTACCGGTTGGTGGCTCCAACCGGTACTAAAGGGGGTTCTATATAAGAGAACGCTTCAAAAAAATTCAGTTTCTCATCTCTCCCTCTACTTCCTCTCCTCTGCTCCGTCGCTGCCACCCCTCGTCGCTGCCCCCGTCGCCGTCCCCGTGGCCGCACCCGCCCGTCGCCGTCCCCTCTACCTCGCCGACCCCTCGCCTCGCCGTCGCCATCATCGTCACCGTCACCTCGACCTCGCCCGCATTGTGCGCCCCTCTCCCCGGCCCCTCTCCTCCCTCCAATCGAAGTCGTCGTGCCGCCGGCGCCGTAGGTGCACACGCGCCCGCGCACGCACGCACACACACACACGCACACACGCGCACACACGCACACACGCACAAGCACACATGCACACACACACACACACACACATGATTCTGTTTTTAGTTTTTAGTTTCTAGTTTTTTCTGTTTTTTATACAAATGTTTGTTGGGTTTCGTAGTAATTTCAAAAATTTTCCTACGCACACGCAAGATCATGTGATGCATAGCAACGAGGGGAGAGCGTTGTCTACGTACCCAACACAGACCGACTGCGGAAGCGGTGACACGACGTAGAGGAAGTAGTCGTACGTCTTCACGATCCAACCGATCAAGCACCGAAACTACGGCACCTCCGAGTTCGAGCACACGTTCAGCTCGATGACGAACCCCGGACTACGATCCAGCAAAGTGTCGGGGAAGAGTTCCGTCAGCACGACGGCGTGGTGACGATCTTGATGAACTACAGCAGCAGGGCTTCGCCTAAACTCCGCTACAGTATTATCGAGGTATATGGTGGCAGGGGGCACCGCACACGGCTAAGGAATAGATCACGTGGATCAACTTGTGTCTTTTGGGGTGCCTCTACCTTAGTATATAAAGGAGCCAAGGGGGGAGGAGGCGCCGGCCAGGGAGAAAGGCGCAGGAGGAGTCCTACTCCTACCGGGAGTAGGACTCCCCTCCAATCCTATTCCAACTAGGATTCCCCAAAGGGGGGAAAAGAGGAGGAGGGGGCCGGCCACCTCTCCTAGTCCTAATAGGACTAGGGGAAGGGGGAGGCGCGCAGCCCATCTAGGGCAGCCCCTTCTCTTTTCCACTAAGGCCCACTATGGCCCATATAGCTCCCGGGGGGTTCCGGTAACCCTCCCGGTAACCCGGTAAAATCCCGATTTCACCCGGAACACTTCCGATATCCAAATATAGGCTTCCAATATATCAATCTTTATGTCTCGACCATTTCGAGACTCCTCGTCATGTCCGTGATCACATCCGGGACTCCGAACAACCTTCGGTACATCAAAATGCATAAACTCATAATGTAACTGTCATCGTAACCTTAAGCGTGCGGACCCTACGGGTTCGAGAACAATGTAGACATGACCGAGACACGTCTCCGGTCAATAACCAATAGCGGGACCTGGATGCCCATATTGGCTCCTACATATTCTACGAAGATCTTTATCGGTCAGACCGCATAACGATATACGTTGTTCCCTTTGTCATCGGTATGTTACTTGCCCGAGATTCGATCGTCGGTATCCAATACCTAGTTCAATCTCGTTACTGGCAAGTCTCTTTACTCGTTCCGTAATACATCATCTCACAACTAACATATTAGTTGCAGTGCTTGCAAGGCTTATGTGATGTGCATTACCGAGAGGGCCCAGAGATACCTCTCCGACAATCGGAGTGACAAATCCTAATCTCGAAATACGCCAACCCAACATCTACCTTTGGAGACATCTGTAATGCTCCTTTATAATCACCCAGTTACGTTGTGACGTTTGGTAGCACCCAAAGTGTTCCTCCGGCAAACGGGAGTTGCATAATCTCATAGTCATATGAACATGTATAAGTCATGAAGAAAGCAATAGCAACATACTAAACGATCAGGTGCTAAGCTAATGGAATGGGTCATGTCAATCAGATCATTCAACTAATGATGTGACCTCGTTACTCAAATAACAACTCATTGTTCATGGTCAGGAAACATAACCATCTTTGATTAACGAGCTAGTCAAGTAGAGGCATACTAGTGACATTTTGTTTGTCTATGTATTCACACATGTATTATGTTTCCGGTTAATACAATTCTAGCATGAATAATAAACATTTATCATGATTATAAGGACATAAATAATAACTTTATTATTGCCTCTAGGGCATATTTCCTTCAGTCTCCCACTTGCACTAGAGTCAATAATCTAGATTACACTGTAATGATTCTAACACCCATGGAGCTTTGGTGCTGATCATGTTTTGCTCGTGGAAGAGGCTTAGTCAACGGGTCTGCAACATTCAGATCCGTATGTATCTTGCAAATCTCTATGTCTCCCACCTGGACTAGATCCCGGATGGAGTTGAAGCGTCTCTTGATGTGTTTGGTCCTTTTGTGAAATCTGGATTCCTTTGCCAAGGCAATTGCACCAGTATTGTCACAAAAGATTTTCATTGGACCCGATGCATTAGGTATGACACCTAGATCGGATATGAACTCCTTCATCCAGACTCCTTCGTTCGCTGCTTCCGAAGCAGCTATGTACTCCGCTTCACATGTAGATCCCGCTACGACGCTTTGTTTAGAACTGCACCAACTGACAGCTCCACCGTTTAATGTAAACACGTATCCGGTTTGCGATTTAGAATCGTCCGGATCAGTGTCAAAGCTTGCATCAACGTAACCTTTTACGGTGAGCTCTTTGTCACCTCCATATACGAGAAACATATCCTTAGTCCTTTTCAGGTATTTCAGGATGTTCTTGACCGCTGTCCAGTGATCCACTCCTGGATTACTTTGGTACCTCCCTGCTAAACTTATAGCAAGGCACACATCAGGTCTGGTACACAGCATTGCATACATGATAGAACCTATGGCTGATGCATAGGGAACATCTTTCATATTCTCTCTATCTTCTGCAGTGGTCGGGCATTGAGTCTTACTCAACTTCACACCTTGTAATACAGGCAAGAATCCTTTCTTTGCTTGATCCATTTTGAATTTCTTCAAAATCTTGTCAAGGTATGTGCTTTGTGAAAGTCCAATTAAGCGTCTTGATCTATCTCTATAGATCTTAATGCCTAATATGTAAGCAGCTTCACCGAGGTCTTTCATTGAAAAACTTTTATTCAAGTATCCCTTTATGCTATCCAGAAATTCTATATCATTTCCAATCAGCAATATGTCATCCACATATAATATCAGAAATGCTACAGAGCTCCCACTCACTTTCTTGTAAATACAGGCTTCTCCGAAAGTCTGTATAAAACCAAATGCTTTGATCACACTATCAAAACGTTTATTCCAACTCCGAGAGGCTTGCACCAGTCCATAAATGGATCGCTGGAGCTTGCACACTTTGTTAGCTCCCTTTGGATCGACAAAACCTTCCGGTTGCATCATATACAACTCTTCTTCCAAGAAATCCATTCAGGAATGCAGTTTTGACATCCATCTGCCAAATTTCATAATCATAAAATGCGGCAATTGCTAACATGATTCGGACGGACTTAAGCATCGCTACGGGTGAGAAGGTCTCATCGTAGTCAATCCCTTGAACTTGTCGAAAACCTTTTGCGACAAGTCGAGCTTTGTAGACAGTAACATTACCATCAGCGTCAGTCTTCTTCTTAAAGATCCATTTATTCTCAATTGCTTGCCGATCATCGGGCAAGTCAACCAAAGTCCATACTTTGTTCTCATACATGGATCCCATCTCAGATTTCATGGCTTCAAGCCACTTTGCGGAATCTGGGCTCACCATCGCTTCTTCATAGTTCGTAGGTTCATCATGATCTAGTATCATGACTTCCAGAATAGGATTACCGTACCACTCTGGTGCGGATCTTACTCTGGTTGATCTACGAGGTTCAGCAGTATCTTGATCTGAAGTTTCATGATCATTATCATTGGCTTCCTCACTAACTGGTGTAGGTGTCACTGAAACAGTTTTCTGTGAGAAACTACTTTCCAGTAAGGGAGCAGGTACAGTTACCTCGTCAAGTTCTACTTTCCTCCCACTCACTTCTTTCGAGAGAAACTCCTTCTCTAGAAAGGATCCATTCTTAGCAACGAATGTCTTGCCTTCGGATCTGTGATAGAAGGTGTACCCAATAGTCTCCTTTGGGTATCCTATGAAGACACATTTCTCCGATTTGGGTTCGAGCTTATCAGGTTGAAGTTTTTTCACATAAGCATCGCAGCCCCAAACATTAAGAAACGACAACTTTGGTTTCTTGCCAAACCACAGTTCATAAGGCGTCGTCTCAACGGATTTTGATGGTGCCCTATTTAACGTGAATGCGGCCGTCTCTAAAGCATATCCCCAAAATGATAGCGGTAAATCAGTAAGAGACATCATAGATCGCACCATATCTAGTAAAGTACGATTACGACGTTCGGACACACCATTACGCTGTGGTGTTCCGGGTGGCGTGAGTTGCGAAACTATTCCACAGTTTTTCAAATGTACACCAAACTCGTAACTCAAATATTCTCCTCCACGATCAGATCGTAGAAACTTTATTTTCTTGTTACGATGATTTTCAACTTCACTCTGAAATTCTTTGAACTTTTCAAATGTTTCAGACTTATGTTTCATTAAGTAGATATACCATATCTGCTTAAATCATCTGTCAAGGTGAGAAAATAACGATATCCGCCACGAGCCTCAATATTCATCGGCCACATACATCGGTATGTATGATTTCCAACAAATCTGTTGCTCTCTCCATAGTACCGGAGAACGGTGTTTTAGTCATCTTGCCCATGAGGCACGGTTCGCAAGTACCAAGTGATTCATAATCGAGTGGTTCCAAAAGTCCATCAGTATGGAGTTTCTTCATGCGCTTTATACCGATATGACCTAAACGACAGTGCCACAAATAAGTTGCACTTTCATTATCAACTCTGCATCTTTTGGCTTCAACATTATGAATATGTGTATTACTACTATCGAGATTCAATAAGAATAGACCACTCTTCAAGGGTGCATGACCATAAAAGATATTACTCATCTAAATAGAACAACCATTATTCTCTGATTTAAATGAATAACCGTCTCGCATTAAACAAGATCCAGATATAATGTTCATGCTCACCGCTGGCACCAAATAACAATTATTTAGGTCTAATATTAATCCCGAAGGTAGATGTAGAGGTAGCGTGCCGACCGTGATCACATCAACTTTGGAACCATTTCCCACGTGCATCGTCACCTCGTCCTTTGCCAGTGCCCGCTTATTCTGTAGTCCCTGTTTCGAGTTGCAAATATTAGCAACAGAATCAGTATCAAATACCCAGGTGCTACTGCGAGCTCTAGTAAGGTACACATCAATAACATGTATATCACATATACCTTTGTTCACCTTGCCATCCTTCTTATCCGCCAAATACATGGGGCAGTTCCGCTTCCAGTGACCAGTCTGCTTGCAGTAGAAGCACTCAGTTTCAGGCTTAGGTCCAGACTTGGGTTTCTTCTCTTGAGCAGCAACTTGCTTGCCGTTCTTCTTGAAGTTCCCTTTCTTCTTTCCTTTGCCCTTTTTCTTGAAACTAGTGGTCTTGTTAACCATCAACACTTGATGCTCCTTCTTGATTTCTACCTCCGCAGCTTTCAGCATTGCGAAGAGCTCGGGAATAGTCTTGTTCATCCCTTGCATATTATAGTTCATCACAAAGCTCTTGTAGCTTGGTGGCAGTGATTGGAGAATTCTGTCAATGACGCAATCATCTGGAAGATTAACTCCCAATTGAATCAAGTGATTATTATACCCAGACATTTTGAGTATATGCTCACTGACAGAACTGTTCTCCTCCATCTTGCAGCTATAGAACTTATTGGAGACTTCATATCTCTCAATTCGGGTATTTGCTTGAAATATTAACTTCAACTCCTGGAACATCTCATATGCTCCATGACGTTCAAAACGTCGTTGAAGTCCCGATTCTAAGCCGTAAAGCATGGCACACTGAACTATCGAGTAGTCATCAGCTTTGCTTTGCCAGACATTCATAACATCTGGTGTTGCTCCAGCAGCAGGCCTGGCACCCAGCGGTGCTTCCAGGACGTAATTCTTCTGTGCAGCAATGAGGATAATCCTCAAGTTACGGACCCAGTCCGTGTACTTGCTACCATCATCTTTCAACTTTGCTTTCTCAAGGAATGCATTAAAATTCAACGGAACAACAGCATGAGCCATCTATCTACAATCAACATAAACAAGCAAGATACTATCAGGTACTAAGTTCATGATAAATTTAAGTTCAGTTAATCATATTACTTAAGAACTCCCACTTAGATAGACATCCCTCTAATCCTCTAAGTGATTACGTGATCCAAATCAACTAAACCATGACCGATCATCACGTGAGATGGAGTAGTTTTCAATGGTGAACATCGTTATGTTGATCATATCTACTATATGATTCACGCTCGACCTTTCGGTCTCCGTGTTCCGAGGCCATATCTGCATATGCTAGGCTCGTCAAGTTTAACCTGAGTATTCTGCGTGTGCAAAACTGGCTTGCACCCGTTGTAGATGGACGTAGAGCTTATCACACCCGATCATCACGTGGTGTCTGGGCACGACGAACTTTGGCAACGGTGCATACTCAGGGAGAACACTTCTTGATAATTTAGTGAGAGATCATCTTATAATGCTACCGTCAATCAAAGCAAGATAAGATGCATAAAAGGATAAACATCACATGCAATCAATATAAGTGATATGATAAGGCCATCATCATCTTGTGCTTGTGATCTCCATCTCCGAAGCACCGTCATGATCACCATCGTCACCGGCGCGACACCTTGATCTCCATCGTAGCATCGTTGTCGTCTCGCCAATCTTATGCTTCCATGACTATCACTACCGTTTAGTAATAAAGTAAAGCATTACATCGCGATTGCATTCCATACAATAAAGCGACAACCATATGGCTCCTGCCAGTTGCCGATAACTCGGTTACAAAACATGATCATCTCATACAATAAAATTCAGCATCATGCCTTGACCATATCACATCACAACATGCCCTGCAAAAACAAGTTAGACGTCCTCTACTTTGTTGTTGCATGTTTTACGTGGCTGCTACGGGCTTAAGTAAGAACCAATCTCACCTACGCATCAAAACCACAACGATTGTTTGTCAAATAGACTCCGTTTTAACCTTCTCAAGGACCGGGCGTAGCCATACTCGGTTCAACTAAAGTTGGAGAGACAGTCGCCCGCAAGCCATCTATGTGCAAAGCACGTCGAGGGAACCGGTCTCGCGTAAGCGTACGCGTAAGGTTGGTCCGGGTCGTCTCGTCCAACAATACCGCCGAACCAAAGTATGACATGCTGGTAGGCAGTATGACTTGTATCGTCCACAACTCACTTGTGTTCTACTCGTGCATATAACATCAACATAAATAACCTAGGCTCGGATGCCACTGTTGGGTTTCGTAGTAATTTCAAAAAATTTCCTACGCACACGCAAGATCATGTGATGCATAGCAACGAGGGGAGAGTGTTGTCTACGTACCCAACGCAGACCGACTGCGAAAGCGGTGACATGACGTAGAGGAAGTAGTCGTACGTCTTCATGATCCAACCGATCAAGCACCGAAACTACGGCACCTCCGAGTTCGAGCACACGTTCAGCTCGATGACGAACCCCGGACTCCGATCCAGCAAAGTGTCGGGGAAGAGTTCCGTCAGCACGACGGCGTGGTGACGATCTTGATGAACTACAGCAGCAGGGCTTCGCCTAAACTCCGCTACAGTATTATCGAGGTATATGGTGGCAGGGGGCACCGCACACGGCTAAGGAATAGATCACGTGGATCAACTTGTGTCTTTTGGGGTGCCTCTACCTTAGTATATAAAGGAGCCAAGGGGGGGAGGAGGCGCCGGCCAGGGAGAGAGGCGCAGGAGGAGTCCTACTCCTACCGGGAGTAGGACTCCCCTCCAATCCTATTCCAACTAGGATTCCCCAAAGGGGGGAAAAGAGGAGGAGGGGGCCGGCCACCTCTCCTAGTCCTAATAGGACTAGGGGAAGGGGGAGGCGCGCAGCCCATCTAGGGCAGCCCCTTCTCTTTTCCACTAAGGCCCACTATGGCCCATATAGCTCCCGGGGGGTTCCGGTAACCCTCCCGGTAACCCGGTAAAATCCCGATTTCACCCGGAACACTTCCGATATCCAAATATAGGCTTCCAATATATCAATCTTTATGTCTCGACCATTTCGAGACTCCTCGTCATGTCCGTGATCACATCCGGGACTCCGAACAACCTTCGGTACATCAAAATGCATAAACTCATAATGTAACTGTCATCGTAACCTTAAGCGTGCGGACCCTACGGGTTCGAGAACAATGTAGACATGACCGAGACACGTCTCCGGTCAATAACCAATAGCGGGACCTGGATGCCCATATTGGCTCCTACATATTCTACGAAGATCTTTATCGGTCAGACCGCATAACGATATACGTTGTTCCCTTTGTCATCGGTATGTTACTTGCCCGAGATTCGATCGTCGGTATCCAATACCTAGTTCAATCTCGTTACTGGCAAGTCTCTTTACTCGTTCCGTAATACATCATCTCACAACTAACATATTAGTTGCAGTGCTTGCAAGGCTTATGTGATGTGCATTACCGAGAGGGCCCAGAGATACCTCTCCGACAATCGGAGTGACAAATCCTAATCTCGAAATACGCCAACCCAACATCTACCTTTGGAGACACCTGTAATGCTCCTTTATAATCACCCAGTTACGTTGTGACGTTTGGTAGCACCCAAAGTGTTCCTCCGGCAAACGGGAGTTGCATAATCTCATAGTCATAGGAACATGTATAAGTCATGAAGAAAGCAATAGCAACATACTAAACGATCAGGTGCTAAGCTAATGGAATGGGTCATGTCAATCAGATCATTCAACTAATGATGTGACCTCGTTACTCAAATAACAACTCATTGTTCATGGTCAGGAAACATAACCATCTTTGATTGACGAGCTAGTCAAGTAGAGGCATACTAGTGACATTTTGTTTGTCTATGTATTCACACATGTATTATGTTTCCGGTTAATACAATTCTAGCATGAATAATAAACATTTATCATGATTATAAGGAAATAAATAATAACTTTATTATTGCCTCTAGGGCATATTTCCTTCAATGTTTTAGATGAATTAATTAATTAGATTAGATTAATGTCAAATAGTATATAGAAATGTTAGAAATGTTATAGAAAAGTTAGTTTTAGCTAGATGAATTAGATTAATTTCAAGTTGTTATAGAAATGTTAGAAATGTTATAGAAATGTTAGGTTTTAGTTTCTTATAATTTTAGTTATAGAAAATTAGAATTTGCATATAAGAAATCACAATCCAATCATTTAAAAAATGTTACTTTTGCGGCTTATAGTATTTGTTCTCGACGATGCCCGGCCCGCATCCTCACCGTCGACCCGTTCGTGACGGCGTCCTACTTCAGAGGACCCATGTCCAGGACTGGGCTCCGTCGGGCTGGCACTGGGAGGTGCTACCTTCAGGGGGTCACCACTTGGTGAGGAACCCGGGTCCCATCCTCGACCCTGAGCTCCTTTGGTGGCGTTCCCGTGGGCCACTTTTGGTGCGGAGGGAGCCGGCCCGCCGGAGGTGGTGCGTCACCATATCAGGGAGGAGGACGAGCACGTCCGTCGCTATATGGCTGCTATGGACGTCAGATTCTCCAATACCTGGCAGGTCTTTGGGGAGATGACCGGAGCTATGATCCTGTGATGGTTCCTTCTCTTTGGATGTCCACCGCCCGCGCCTCAGGAACCGCAAGTGGCCTAGATTATTCTGTAGTATTCGATCTTTATTACCTAGCTAGCTAGTGATGTATTCGATATATAATATTCGAGACGATGTATTCGAGATTATATATTATTCGAGACGATGCATATTATGTACTATGATTCAGGATTTCCTTATTGATTGCATGCATGCATTGTAATTTGAATACTAAATTGTTTTATATTTCTTCTGGGCTAGTTAAATAAAAGTTATGGCGGACAATAGCGGCAGAGATGGAGAAGAGGCACTATTCAAGATCATACGCTCCCTTCACGCGCCAGATGATCGAAATGAAGAAGATGACGGCTCCCAATATCTGAACAATACCGGGGAGGGCGATGATATATATTCGATCGTGACGACCGAATTGATGAAGTCATGGACAATGACTATGATTATGATGGCGGAGAAAATGTTGATCTTGAAATAACAGAGACCGACGAGGTATATTTATATAAGCAGGCATCTGGTGATCATCACATGTTTTAACTGATTTGAAGATATATTAACGAATCAATCTTTCTTCTTTCAGCCCTCTGGATCAAGCAAATCTTCTACATGCAGAGTGCGAGGCCCAGGCAAAAAGTTGAAGGAGGGCGTAAAGTACAACATCGATGCCATCAAATCTAATGGCAAACCACTAGCGCCTAAGAACATTGCGAACAAGTTCGTTCGTCAGTGCGGAGTTCCTGTGAAGGACCAACTCCCGATCTCCCTTCAAGAATGGAAAGAGCCATCAAAGAACCGTCCAGATCTTACTTTTGTCGACGACAGAGCAAAAATTCTGCTTTGGGAAAAACTCATGGAATATTTCACCCTACCAGATCATTTCACAACTGCAGATGTGGAGAAAGTCAAGGACGCTGCTCTTAGGAAGATGGCAATTGCATTCAACAACCACAAGAAAATTGTATGTAATAACTACATCAAAGAAGTAAAGAAGACTCTGGAATTCAAGGGAACGCTGGAGAAGCAAGGACAACACTGGCCCGCTTTCATGAAATTCAAGGAATCAGAATTATCTAAGGAACGGTCCAGGAAAAACAAAGCCAATGCCGCAAGAAAGGAGCAATTCCATAGGCTGGGGCGGCCACACGGTGGCAATGCCTAAGTGGGATAAGTCTGAGCAAGAGATGATGGTTGCACAGGTCACTCCAGTTACATTGAGCTGGCCCCCCAGGTGCAGAACTTGGTTCTATGCGCATGGGGGGGCGTTGGACCCGAAGACAGGCCAGGTTTCGAAGAAGGCATGTCTTAAAGGAGCCGATGTTAAGTTAGTTGAAGCAATAGAAGATGCTCGAAAGGGGGTGCTCACGCCCAACAGAGAGAACGACGAGCTTATGCGCGCCCTAAGAAATCCTGAACACCCGGGAAGAACACGAGGCAAGGGCGTTGTTCCGTGGTATGAGGGCTTTTCTGGCTGGAACACCGACTACAGAAGCCGTGCGAGAAGGAAGACGAAGGAGGAGAAGAAGAAGAAGCTGGATGGCGAGCAGAGGAAGCACGAAGCAAAACGCCTTCAAGGCCTAGAATCAGCACACGTGGACTTGGCACTCAAATTCCAGCGGCAGTAGCAGCAGATCGACTCACTTAGCCAGGAAAGAGGGTCTCAGCAGCTGCAGCAGCTAGCGGATGATCTAGCATTGGATAGCACCGTCCCATCCATGCCGAGAAGCAGCATGGGCTCCGCCCCGGGCGACGCACTACTGGATAGATACCCTATGGATGACATCATGGAGAACACTAACTGTGAGCTACACTTCAAAATAAAGAACATATCCGTGAAGGTGGCGGACACCGTTGCTTATACAAATCCCCCCGGAGCAACCTACCATTGCAGCCCGATTCCAGTCGGCTATGCTCGTGTCGTGGTTGATGAGGTGGTGGACCAATATTAGGGGCTACAGCTTGACATTCCTGGAGGTGACGAGGAGCACACACTGGGAGAGGCCATACATCGTATCATCCTATGGAGAAAGGATTGCATCATCTTTCAAAGGCCACCAACACCTCGTCATCTAGAGCTTGACATTCCAGGAGGTGACGAGGAGCAGACGACTCCCGCTCCTCCAAGTCCGGCACAGCTTCAGGACACTCTCCTGCTTCAACTCAGCCAACGTGTGAGGCCACTCCTCCTGCTTCAACTCAGCCAACGCGTGAGGCCACTCCTCCTGCTTCAACTCAGCCAACGCGTGAGGCCACTCCTCCTCCTCCAAGTCCACCAACGCGTGCCACTCCTCCTCCAAGTCCGACACCGCACTAGCCTTCTCCGCTGCCTCAGCAATCACGGAAGAGAGCCGCCGCAGCTATGGTGCGTAGTGCTACAAGTCGAGGTAGTACGAGAGGTACAGGCGGAGGCAAGCGATTTCAATATAATTCAAGCCTCAGGCCTCTTCCGCAAAGGCCTTACGACATGACCAAGGAGCAAAACCAAGCCATAGTGAAGGCCCAAGTGGACGCCCATTTTGGAACGAAACCGCCACCGCCGCCAGGGAGAAAGTGCCTAAGGATAAGATTGACCACTTTATTCGTATGGCTAAAGCACCAGCTCCCAGGCCTGTTAACTCAGACTATGAGCGCCAAATCAGGAAGGCACATCGAGCACGACAAAAGGATTCAAGCTCGATCTCGAGCCAAGCAGCTGGCCAAAAATGCGGGAAAATCGTTCCCCAGCTAGGAGAACAGGCGGCGTAAAAGATCCCCCCGCTTGTTATACCAACACATGAGAGTACCAGCGCCGGTCAGCTGGTAATAACCGACGAGCATAGAAGGCAGGCTGAAATGCTCGGTATCACTGTTGGACAACTCCTCGAGATTGAGCACATGCCTCTGCTTAGAGAGGAGGACATAAAACGGAAATATGTCCGCGGCCAACCTTTGGTCAAGCCTGAGGAGGTCAAGAACCTCCCAACGAGAATGTATGAATTGCATGATTGGTACATGAAAATTACCAAGAGTTCCAATCGAGAGTCCCTCATGGTGAAAGTCAAGGAAGAGTATTACTTCCATAAGCTAGCTCTGGCCGTTGAGTATTCAGAACTATTTCAGTTATTCAATCAAGATGCACTCGACAAAGCTCTCGTCAGTTGCTATTGTTTGTAAGTGATTTCTTTCTGTAATTTAAGTCTCAAGCTAGCTGTAGTGCTCATTGATTGATCATTACCTGTAATTATCCTCACTATATTCTTTTCTGTGGTATTATGCAGGATGAAGATGTATGAAATGAAAAAAGGTGGACGCTATGGCATTGGGTTCATTGACCCAAATACCGATAATGAAGAAACATGGAAATATCCATGGTATCAAGCAGAAGTAGAGAAAAACATGCTAGAGTTCTTGAAGCGCCTCAATACCAATGAAGATGTACTACTTTCTTACAACTTCCTGTGAGTCACACTGTCTTGTACTACAAATTCTGTTTTTACTTACTAGCTAGCTAGATGTTAATAATTAAGTGTATAGGGTTTAGGGTAGTTGATGAGTGTTATGCACATGCCCACTTAATTAAGACATACAAATGTGTGTGTGCATGCAGTTACCATTGGATCTTGTTAACCATTAAAGTTGACAAAGGAACAGTTGAAGTACTGGACTCACTACTTAAAAAAGTGACTACTCAATCGTGAAGGGAATAGTCGGCAGGTAATTCAATCATTATTAACTATATGTCGGCCTCTTTAGTTCGTCATTTCCTGATATCAACTATTTAATAACTCATTTATTCATTTTCTTTGCTGGCGGGTATACGTAGGGCTTGGGCAATGTTCAGGAATGAGGTTCCAGGTCCATGGAAATAAAAGATGTATTGGTTTCGACCCAAGGTATAATTAATTAAGTAGTACTAGCTAGCTACCATGCATCTCTTTAATTCTAATTCAATACCATTAATTATCATGCTTGATTAATTATTATCTGATTAAATTCTATACTCGTAAAGGCCCTGAAGCAGGCAAAGGGGACTGATGTGTGTGCATACTACGTTTGCGAGAACATTCGCATGATGGCGTCCGAATGGACCAAATCTGATAGACAGCTATGGGTACGTTTGATAGAACAATATTCAAAAAATTTACATCATTATTGATATCTAGTCACATAACTAATACACATGCATATTGATCTCCTTCTTAACAGTTCGATTCGGTGCGGGAGATGCTCCTACCAGAGGAGCGCATACGAGCACTTCAAGAGGAAATAGCGGGATTTTTGCTCGACCAGGTCATAGATCCCAAAGGGGAATTCTATTACCAGCTACCGCCCCCATGAATCACTCCCAATTGTCATCGTTCTCCGAAGGCACCAAGGCAAATGCCACTGGCTCTGAAGGCAACATGTAGGAGAAATTGTATATATACCTAATTGTATATATATATAGATGTGTATGTGTGTGAATAATGGTGGTTGTGAGACATTAGATGATATGTATATGTATATATATATATATATATATATATATATATATATATATATATATATATATGATCCGTTCTACGAGAAATTCTATTTTTATTTATGCATAACATGTACAATATGTAGTATCATAAAATACCAGCAGACGAAAAAGAATTAAATGGAAAACACAAAATTAAAGGAAAAATAAATAATAAAACCAAAACCCCCCAAAAAATTTAGTACCAGTTGGTGTTACCAACCGGTACTAAAGGGCTCCCTGCCCCCAGCGCTGGCACGTGCCACGTGGTGGCCTTTAGTCCCCACCCTTTAGTGATGGTTACAGAACCGGCACTAAAGGGCCTTACGCACCGGAGCTATAGCCCGATTCTGCACTAGTGAAAGTTGCTGATATGGTGCGATAATGATCGATTGAACTTACTTCTCGAGCATACCACATCACCTTGGTAGGAACCCTCTTCCTGGGGCGCTCTCCATCAACATCACCAGGGTCATGTCGTCTGATCTTATACCGCAATGCACCGCATACCGGGCATGCGTTCAAATCCTCGTACGTACCGCGGTAGAGGATGCATTCATTAGGGCATGCATGTATCTTATGCACCTCCAATCCTAGAGGGCATACAACCTTATTTGTTGCATACGAACTGTCGGGCAATTCGTTATCCTTTGGAAGCTTCTTCTTCAATATTTTCAGTAGCTTCTCAAATCCTTTGTCACGCACACCATTCTATGCCTTCCACTGCAGCAATTCCAGTATGGTACCGAGCTTTGTGTTGCCATCTTCGCAATTGGGGTACAACCCTTTTTTGTGATCTTCTAACATGCAATCGAACTTCAGCTTCTCCTTTTCACTTTCGCGTTGTCTCTTTGCATCAACAATGACCTGGTGAAGATCATCATCGGGCACATCGTCTGGTTCCTCTTGATCTTCATCTTCCCCCGTTGCAGCATCACCGTATTAGGGGGCACATAGTTGTCATCTTCTTCTTCTTCTTCAATGTCTTCCATCATAACCCCTCTTTCTCCGTGCTTGGTCCAAACATTATAGTGTGGCATGAAACCCTTATAAAGAAGGTGGGTGTGAAATGTTTTCGAGTCAGAGTAAGACCTCGTATTCCCACATATAGGGCATGGACAACACATAAAATCATTCTACTTGTTTGCCTCAGCCATTGCGAGAAAATTATTCACGCCCTTAATGTACTCGGAGGTGCATCTGTTACCATACATCCATTGTCGGTTCATCTCGGCGTACATCATGAATAGATAAGTGACCAAATTAATAGAAGTTTATCATCACATTAAACCCAAAGTACATACATAGTTCTCATTGAACAACATATAGCTCTCGAGAGCATCTAATTAAACAATACATTGAAACTATGTAAAACATTTCAATGCAACAAACAATGCGATCATAACCGTAACCAAGGTAACAATTGATCCAACGGCATAGTGATACCAAGCCTCAGTATGAATGGCATATTTTCTAATCTATCTAATCTTCAAGCGCATTGCATCCATCTTGATCTTGTGATCATCGACGACATCCGCAACATGCAACTCCAATATAATCTTCTCCTCCTCAATTGTTTTCAATTTTTCCTTCAAGTAATTGTTTTCTTCTTCAACTAAATTTAACCTCTCGACAATAGGGTCGGTTGGAATTTCCGGTTCACATACCTCCTAGATAATAAAAATCTATGTCACGTTGCTCGGCATAATTATCATAAATACTAAATGAAACTAATAGTTACAAAAGAAAATATATATACCACATCTGAATCATAGACATGGCGAGGGCCGACGGAGGCGGATACCAAAACCATCGCACTATATAATAACAAACAATAATCAGTAAGGAAACTACACAAGTATCTATCTAAATCATACAAGTAAGAACTTTTTTCTTTTATAAAGAAGATAAGATCAAGAGGCTCACCACAGTGGTGCAGGCGACGAGATTGGCGCGGGCGATCAACGGCGGTGAGGACGGAGACGGTACAGGATGGACTGCCAAACCTAGACAAATCTTGAGGAAAATGGAGCTTGGACAAGGAGCTTCAAGAGGAGAAAGCTTAAGTGTGGCTCGGGCATTTCATCAAACACCTCATGTGCATATGAGATGAGCTAGAGCACAACACACCTCTCACACACCTCTCCCAAGAAAACAGAACACTCCACTACTCTGCTGGCGGGAAAGGGGTATATATAGGCATATCATTGGTCCCGGTTCGCGGCTGGAACCGGGACTAAAGGACACCCTTTGCTCCTGGTTCAAGCCACCAACCAGGACCAATGGTGGTGGGCCAGGAGCGAGGCACATAGGTCCCGGTTCGAGCCTCGAACCGGGACCAAAGGTGCAAGATGAACCGGGACCAATGCCCCACGATGGCCCGGCCGGCCCCCTGGCCTCACGAACCGGGACCTATGCCCCCATGGGTCCCGGTTCTGGGCTGAACTGGGATTAATTGGCTGGCCCGGCCTGAACCAAAGCCCTGTTTTCTACTAGTGCTAGTTTCTTTTTTGTGGAGATGAGAAAGGGCCCTAGGCCGGCCGTAGTCACGGGCGGTGCTATGGCATGCTATCTGGACAAGTATGTATAATACTATACTAGTAGTACATGGCCAACTTTAAACAGTAATTAAGATTCAATCTGTATTAGTCCTGATTCTTGCCTACTTGTAGGACTGATTGGTTGGTTGGGGGGTTTGTGAATTGTTGTAAAACTGCACGCACCAGCAAGTTCACCCAAAAGCTCAAACTGATGGGGAAAGGTGTGTTGGGAAACATAGTGGACAACAAAAAAATCACCCTACAATCACCTAGAAACAATATGAAGATGCATATAAGGTTTGGATCAATGATCGCTACCGACTCCGGAATGCAACGAAAGTAGACGAGTGAGTGTAGATCATACTTGGAGTCCCTCGAACGATAGATTAACAATCCCATGAACCACCCACGAAAGATCCCTCTAAAGAAGACCGAAAGCACGGCCTCTCAACTTGGTTATAAGCATACGATCTTCACAATCCAGCAGCACTTCACCATCCAGAGCTAATCGTCGCTGGAGAATTAGAGGGAGGAGATTAGAACCACACTGAGCTTCTAATTATGAGGATTAGAGGATCTAGGTCAAGCTCTAATTAATCAATCTAGGATCAACTAAAACTATAACTAGAGGAGGCTCCAAAACTTGTGTCTCCAAAGACAAAAATCCTCTGGCATATATAGGTTGGAGGAGAGGGGAGGGGGCCACATGGGGAGGTTTACCTTTCCCTTTGGTAGACCAAGTAGGGGGAAACCCCTTCCAATTCAGCCCCCCCCCCCCCGCCCCTTCCTTCCCCAAGTGGAAAGGGAGCGCCTCTCTATTGGGCCCAAGTAACTTTCCACTAGCTACTTGGCCTTTTTAGGCCCGTTGATATTAAATTAAATATAAAAGCCTCCTAACAATTACTATAGCCTTTTATTATTAATTTAACATCACTTGAAATATTTTTCACCTATATATTATTTATCGGTAATACCCGGTATTGCCCGATAAACTCTGAGGCCCTTCAAGTGACCCCGAGATGCTTCCGGTTCCTCTCGGAGCTATTTTGAATATTAATGAAATAATTCCACAAATAAATCCTCAATACTATAGTCCTACTAACACTTAGTAGATCGTGGTTTCCTTAAGCTTGTGACCCCATGGGTTCGGTAAATCATAGACGTGAATGGAACCCCTTCATTCAATGGCCAATAGCGGAACCATCGACGTCCATATCGATCCCTATGATGGATGCCATTACACCGAGAGGCCCTAAGAATATCTTCGGCATCGTCGGAGAAGAAAAATCCTACTCTCAAGCTATCTAGTCCCTTGTCAAACTTTTAATGAACCTATAAGTTGTCGTTATGACCACCATGGTACAGTGACGTTTGAGAGACCCCAAAGTCAACCGTACAGTAGAAAGTGACTACGATATTCTCAAGGTCTAAGGAACTAAAACACACATTAACATACTATGTTATAACACTTGATTTCAGATGATATTATATCAAAGTATAACAAACAAGTTTGGGTTGATTCAATATGATTGTTCTTCTAATGTTATACTCTCAATTTTATTACAGGGAATCGTTACATGTAGCGATATCTAAGATCTGAAAAACGTGATCATCAACAACACTTGAGCCAGTCTTAGAGGCAAGACTAGGAACCTATTCTTTATCATTTATTATTTCACAAATGCATATGAGTATTCCATTGAATCGCATGTTCCAGGATCATAGCAGTTATAGCATGAAATATAAACTCTTATATATGAACATGGAAATATAATAATACAATATTATTGCATCTAGGGCATATTTCCAACAAGGTGGGCTATGCATTTATATGTCAACCCTCCCCTCATATGTGGCTCCCTAGGGCCTAAATGTGGACCGAAAGTGGGCTGTAATTTTTGTTTTTAAATTGCGTCAGTCACGCCTTGAACTCGAGACCTCTTGGCTCTGATATCATATAAAACTGCACACACCGGCCAATTCATCCAAAAGCTCAAACTGATGGGGAAAGGTGGGCTATGCATTTATATGTCAACAGTTGTGACATGACTCCATAGATAAACTGAAACATGAATATGCGATCTGACTAGTGATCATCATTTTTCCCGAAAAAATAATATTGAAAACTAGCAAACACCAGGTATGACATCTAGAAATTCGAAACAATTGGCAATGAATGGTGACTATGACCGATGAGTCATGCCAGATAACTTGGACGCGAGGATAGGACAAATGGACTATTATGCAGAAATCGCTGAAAAAGAAGACTACTACATAATGAAAGTTGATTCGCCAAAAACATAATAAAAGTTGATTCACAAGAAAAATAACCCAGAATTGAACTTCATTGTTAAGCAAAATTTGTTGTCGTGAGCGAAATAAGCACCACCATTATGGTGATCTCTTGCTGTTGAAATAAATCACATAGTTTTGGATTTAGATTTTACTTATCAGACACAAAATATTTTAATAAACTCCCTTATATTTGTACTGTACGTGATTTTTTCATAAACTACACCACATTTATAAAATGTTTCTGCCTTCGCCACTAGCCGCAGTTATGGCAGCAGCGACTAACAGAATACTACATGTAGTGCATGTTTGTTACTTCTCACCTCATTCATGGATGGGTCTCACATGCATGGCCATCAGTCCACCATGATGGGCCTTCCGTGGTGGATGGATAGGAGTACTTGGGAGAATATCAGGTACTCCCACCCTTTGGGGTGCTCCCAGTGCACCGATGCCGAAAAACCATTGTTAAAATATTCGAACAATTCTGAAAAGAAAACTTAGCACATTAACACAACATCGATGTATCTTGTGACAAAAATTCAAATCAAAATTTAGAACATTGCTTGAGATACAAAAATGACAAATTCGACAGTAAATAGTACATAACATAAGTTGGGCTTTAGATTTGGCCCATTATCACATTGGTGTCAAATTTGTGATTTTTGTATCTCGAGCAATGTTTCGAATTTTGATTTGAAATTTTGTGACAAGATACATTGATGTTGTATGACTGCGCTAACTTTTTTCAGAATTTTTCAAACATTTTAAAAATGTTTTTCGGCATCGGTGCACCGCGAGCACCCAAGGGGTGGGATACCCGATATTCCCCCAGGAATACTCCAAGTACATGCATGCAAAACTTAGTAAACAACAATAATAATAAAAAATCAATCCAAATACAAAACTATCCCTTGAAGAAGAAACAAAATAAAAGTAAAAAAATTCCATAGAATTTACACGTAAATTGCTCATTTTTATAATATTCCAGAATAAGCATATAATTTTCGTAGAAAGAAGTTTCTTAGAGTGAATGAATTTGTGGCCTTGGTATGACTTTTAAGAAGAAAGAAAATATTAAAAATGAAAACAAATAATGCTAAAATTTGAATACAATTTACAAAGAAATTTTGTTGTCCTACAATATATGCAAGAATAAGCATATAATAGTGGACTTTTCACAAAAAGAAGATTCTTATGAAGAAATGAATTAGTGGCATTAGGATCAATTATATATTTAAAATGATAGAAAATGAATGGCTAAGATGTAACAGTAAAAAAAGAGCTTAAAAGAACGTATGGGATTAACTTTAAAGAACACGTCCGTATGCAAATCATGAGCAATGTAAGACTCAGAGAAGGAACCTCGGAGGCACACGTTATACTTGCACTAATCAAGGAGTCCTAGAGGCACACGTGCATTTTGTATCCAGATGTACTATGTTCTACAGACAGGTGCATCAATTTTACCATTGGTTATCATTTTTATGGGTTGTCTAGGGCACATCTAGATGTGCCCTAGTTATTGCACATCTAAGTCACTCAATCAAACTAAAAAGGAAAAGGAAAAAAGACAAAATAAAATGCTTGCATGAATCTTAGCATAAAATCAATGGTATAGGACTTAGATATGCAATACGTAGAGCACATCTAGACGTGCTTTAGCAAAACTGTTTAGGACACGTACAACAAACATTGTTCTTTCTCATCCCACAAAAGAAAACACTTTCCTTTCTATTACAAAAACAGGTTGTATGATACTTGGACACGTATAACAAGACCTATGTAACCCTATCCTTTCCTTTGAAAAATCAAGCCATAAATTCACGTAAAGAAAAACCAAGCCTCATTTCTGGACACGTACGATTGGGCTGATAGGTGATATGGATTTATCATAGCTTTGCTTTTCACATGACAACCATGGAGTTGCCGCATAAGCTGGATGACCAAAGCTAAACCTGTAATTGATAGCAGGACCGTTCCTAACTTTTTTTAGAACAGGACCCTCCTAAAAATAGGGACCACATATCTTAACCAAACCAAGTATTATAAATGACCTTGAAAAATAAAATAAAAATGCATTGATGTATTCTACCTTCGGAATGAGCCAATGGTGCGATTTTGCAAGCCACTGTATTGCCACGATTTGTCTAACATTATTGACCATTGATAGAAAAGCACTAATACTAGGGTTCTGTTTGACCATTTCCCACGAGAAAATGCCATACAACATAAGCGCCACAGATCCAAGAGCTGGAGTTCCATTAAATCTCTCGGCCCTCATGTCGGCACCAGAGGGCGCACCGAGGTGGCATTGATAAGGTTGGAGGCCCCAACAGACAAGGTGATGCTACCGTAGCAGCCATGCCAACCAATCCTGTAAATTCTAGCTTCACCACAGAGAATGGATTTCCGAAATAATGCCTGCAAGCCACCAGCAGATAATAAGTGTAGCAGTGCACTTGAATCAGGTATTATAATAATGCATAGCTAAACATATTATTGTAGACACAACTCTTTTTTTAGGGTGTAGATACAACTCTTACAACACTTAACACATGGCATCACAAAAAAACAAATTGGAAAATTTATAACCACGCATAACAAAGTAGCTTGCATGCTTACTCCGTGTGAACCCCATAAATAAATATATCCATAAAACTATAGATACATTTTTTTCAAGAGTCTTAAACTTAGATTTAACAGAAAATAAATAAATTATCAAATAAAAATTAATATAAGATTATCAATCTAAATTTTAGTATATAAAATATGAGGTGAGTGGTGGGAAATAATGTTTCAAAAATTTTAATGCAAATATTACAAGCTAAGAATTTATATTTTATTGTTAGTAGAAAGTTTCTAAAACTATTATACATGTGAACATAGAAAGAAATGGGTGACAAACATATTTGAAAAAAATAGAGATTAGAGCGGAATTTATTTACTTTCATGGATGGGCTCTTAATTAGTGTCCATTAGTCATCCATCTATCATGTTGGTGTTTCTCCCACCAATACCAATGTTTTTAGCATACCGAGAAAAAACATCAATATGATGACATATGCAAATCTAGCCGCTCAAATACCTGGGTGGCCCTGCTAGCTATCCTTAAAGAAGAAATAAAATGAAATAAAAACTTCAAAAAATCTAGATAATGAAGTTTTATAAGTCAGAATGAATTATTGACAATGGTATTACACTTTAAGACGAAAGAAATTTTAAAATCTAAAAAATAATTACAAACTATTGCGCACATTTTACCAAAAAATGCAATTTTTAAATACGCAAGAGTAAACATATGATAATGAATTTTTCACAAAAAAGAAGTTTGCCAAGAAGAAATGGATTAGTGGCATTGGTATTATACTTCAAGAAGAAAACAAATCAATAAGAACTAAAACATAATGATAAGAAAAATAATGAAGTTTTCAAAGGAAGTATAAATTTATTAAATGATATTACCCTTTATGAAGAAACAACATGAGAACAATTGTGCACAATTTACAGATAAATTGCATTTTTTTACAGTATGCAAGTATAATCCTATAACAGGGAATATAGGCAAAAGAAATAAGTTCCCTGTGATGGAATGAATAAGTGGCACTGCTCATACACTTAAAGAAGAAGAAAATGGAATAAAGACCAAAATAAAATCAAAATAATAAAGTTTAATAATAGATATTGAATAAGTGCAAGGGCATTACCCTTCAACAAGAAAGATAAATAAAAGCAGAAATAGTAAAATGAATAATGAAAACAATTGCACATAATTTACAAAACAAATTGTGATTTTGTATAATATGCAAGAATAAGCATATAATAGTGGAATTTTTGCAAATAAAATTCTAAGAATGAATAAATAATTGGCTTTGGAATTTCCTTTGAAGAAGAAAAAATAAAAACTAGAGAAAAATCAAAATAATGAAGTTTTCTAAGGAAGAAAGAATTTTTTTAAGGAGAAGGAAGAATTAATAAGTTGCATTGGTATTACCATTTAAAAAGAAACAAAAGGATAAAAATAAATCAAACAATGACAAATTGCGCATAACTTACAAAAGAAATTGAGATTTCTAATAATATGCAGAAATAAACAAATAATAGTAGAATTTTCCAAAAAAAATATCACTAATAAGGAATGGGTAATTGGGATTGTTATTACCATTAAAGAAGAAGAAAAAAATCAAGTGATCCGAAACGGGAGCCATCCTAAAATTAAGCCTAAAAATTAATGAAACAACACAAGTAAAAAAACACGAATCGCGACAAAAATTCAAATACTAATCAACTTACATATAGCTAAAGTGAATAAGAAAAATGCATCTCGGTGTCATCCTCCTCGTATTCATGTCAAAAACATACGTTTGTGCCCGTCAACAAAACACACGCATAGAGATGCACGCACAAAAATCATGCGCTTACTCAATTTATCAAGCCTCGTATGTGGATTCACCAACCAAAAAGTATCAACTGATGCTTTGCCAGGCAATGAATGGTTAGTGAGAAAAAATTGACTGGCCCAAACTTTGATTTTAGGCGACTGACCAATAGCTAAAGAGTTAATAAATTATCCATGTTATGTCTTCCCAAATCTACAAGAAGATGTTAATGGTTCGAGCTGACTGTCAGAGAAGTAAACTTGCATAGAATATGTATGCAAGTTTCAGGTGTGATGTGCAAAAATGAATGGACCATAAGATGAATATCATGTATAATTGAAGGGCTTTATTGAAAAATGTTTGTACATTTTTTGACAGGTAGGGACAGGCAGCTCTTGTGGGGATTTATTTTCGGTGCTTTCCCATCTATGTTTGACATCGGCAACATGATAAGTAGGTTAGACTTTTGTTGCGCATTAATTAGGTAGCTATGGTAGATTTCACCATAACCTTTCTTTGGATGAGGATGCCTCGCGTTTGCATGTGGGGTTGCGCATGTGTTGAAAGAAATTACACTATTGATGTGATAATGTATAAAGCTCTCCTCCCCCTCACACACACACATAAAAATGAATGAAAAATATACAGTAATATATTTTGTTCCATGAGTCATATTTAGAGACCCAAAGGTTGTACTTATAATATTTACAACCCAAGCTTGATTATGAATTTCCAAGTTTTTATAACAATTTTTGGTGTGATTTTGTCCTTCAAGAGTAAAAAGGTGAGGCTTAAGAAGTGGACTAAATGGACCACACTGACTACTCACAGAGAGCAAGATTGTCGTGTTCATGTTGGCATGCTTGACATTCTTGAGGAGCAAGAATGTACAAGAGGGCATTCAGCACTAGTAGTTTCAGCGGAAGAAGTAGTTAATTTTCTATTTATTTTTCCAAAAGAGGATTTGTCCAACATTTTGTGTGACACTAAAAAATTCTGTAAAATATGCACATTCCTAATAACTATCAAATGCATCACCTAAAATAAGGCCAGAACATCATTGAAGTGTCGACGGCGTTGCCTTGGGAGGAAATTAGTTGGTGATGATTTTTGTCACAAAAAATGTTGTTGGGCAATGTTTTTTTCATCTCATGGATTTTCTTCACAAAAAATGAGCTCGGGTAGAAATCAATTGTTCCATTCACCTAGACACACAGGTTCATATCCAATGTTACCCACTTGACATGAATTGATCCCTTAAAAATAATAGTACCAGCCTAGTATTCATGACTCATCTTAATCATCTCAACTTTATTCTTGCATATATAATCACATGTCCGAGCCACAAACAGACAAATCTGAGTAACCTTAGTGTAAGTGTGTGTCTCTGAGTAAGAGAAGGAACCCAACAAAATCATCTTACGTATGAAATATCTTCTAATGCATAACTAATTCTTGCTAGTAGAATAAATGAAGTAAAAGGGTCGTAATTGCCATCAAGCTAGCTAATCGATAATGGTAAGTAATCGGTTATTATGTTGCGCATTAGGATGTCCATTAATCAGTTCTTCATGGTGTTCCTTTTACAATGTAGATAAATAAAAAATAGTGCTACCTCGTCGCATGAGAATCACGATGAATGTGTTTTAAGCTACTTATTATTTCATGCATTCCATTCCTTTTAGGTGCATCGTTAAAATTCTTATCCTGATAGTCAGTTGTCATTCCACATTCATATGATGCATATACTGGAGTAAGATTCTATTAATTGCTTTGATTGATTGGATGTGTGTGTGTGTGTAGTCTAGTCGTTTGCTACAAATATATGTATCTGGCCAAAGCATTAGAAATTGAGAAATTGCTTACTCTTATCATATTGCATATAATAGTCAATTGAGGTCATTACATCAGCATGTGAATATTCAGATTTCCTCGATGAATAAGCGACTAAAATATTACCAATGTGTGGGCCGCCGCCTAGGCATCCACAGACCCTTCACCCACTAGGGAAGAAGCTGATACCTCACTTGCACTCTCACTAGCATTCACATAGGCTTTCCCGGTGGTTGTCTCTCGCGACCGCAAGGAGGAGAAGGGTGCAGGAGGTTGGCTGCATGGCAAAATCTTAATTGCCCTTAATCGCTTGCTACGAGTGATGCAAGGGCGAATCAAGGGGTTGAACTATCAATTTTTTTTGCACTAGGCTGTGGTTGATATTGCACCATATCAGTGTCCCGAAGATATCTAGGCAAGCCAGTAGAAAGGAACTTTTTTTGCGGCTAAGAGGGCAAGTTCTAACAAAAAATAAGATCATTTTTTAGCCGAAACATGCCAAAGCTGGAGGACATGGCATTGATGTCCATGTTTCCTCCATAGCACGAACCAGGTCGACAACATTCTTCTTATTTTTTGTTTTGTATATTTGTTTTTATCGATTCTTGATTACTTTTGTTCTATTCTACTCCATTTCAATACATGTAAATGTTTTAACATTCATCAACATCCTAAATTCGTGAAAAAAAATTAATATCTGCAAATATTTTTTAAAAATCATTAAAAATTAAAATTGTGTGAGACTTTTTAAATTTTATAATAGTTTGAAACATTTGCAAAAGAAATATCAAGCAATGAGCAACTTTTTTTTGTGTTTCCTAAAACTCTTTTGTCATGCCATCCCATAGATGGTAACTAAATGTTGTGAAATATTGAATGCATCATATGTGTTGCCCCTAATGCTAAGCCCATTAGCATTTCACTATTTGTTTTCATGAATGAAAAACACGAATCCTAGCTTACTTTTGTACTCGGTTTTTGGCAAATGAAACATTTAGAGTGCCATCACGGAAAGAAAGAAACACTAAAGATATTATAATTGGTGTTCCTGAGCCGGTCATAATTATGACCCTCCAGCCCCATCGACATACATGTGGTGATTTTGTTATGGGGACCCCACTTTTTGCTCGACTCACTTGCTTTGGCATATTGTTGTTGCTGCCGGTGGTGGTGGAGATGATGTCTCAGGTCGTCCTCATTCGAAATCTTACAATCCTAGCAGTTTTGCTTGGTAAGAGCGCCAAAAGAAAACAACCCATCAAAAATTGTCACAATGGAACACCAAGGATGAACAACCATAAAAAGACATGACCAACATCATCCCATGATAGATATAGTGATATCTTATTACCTTCTCGCATGTGATTGCCAAGGCCGCTAATCCTCGAGAAGCACCGGCTATGGTTGCTCCATGCAAAGTATGGTGAGGCTCTATATGCCTCAACAGACTATGCCATGGTTGGCAACATCATCTGAACCACCATTTGCTGCAAGAACAGAGAGCCTTGGAAGTGAGATGAGCGTGCCGACCTAGTTACAATTTGCAAGTGTTTGCTTGACAATTTTCCGCATCAAGCAACAAATAGGTAGATTATCCTATTCCACGCTCACTGCATAGAATAGTAGTCAAATGGTATTCTTCCCATAGGGACAACACACATGGCTTGTCCCAAAAAGTGTAACTGAGTGTAGTTGGTTCCATTGGTTTTCTTACTTGTTTTTTCTATTCTTGTTTGTACCATTTTTTGTTAGTTTTCTGTGTTTGCCTTTTTCTCATTTTCTTTCATATTTCATTTTCTAATTCTTTTCTTCTATTTTACCACTTTATAATACATGTACATTTTGCATAACTCACCAACATTTATAAATCCCTAACCATTTTATTATATGTGACTATTTTCTAAATTTGTGATAAAATCTTAAATCGTGAAGTTTATATAATATATAAATATTTTTAAAGTATATGTGAACATTTTCAATTTGTGACCAGGTTTGGTTTTCTTGGTGGCTAAAACTCTTTAATCATGCCATCCCTAAGAAGGTTATTTAATACGAATGAAACATTGGAATATGTCATGTGTGATGTCCCTAGAACTGAGCCCATTTGCATTTCATGATTTTGTTTGGTGGATGAAAAAGTCCTAGCTTATTGCCTTATTTCGTATTGTCCACTGCATCTTTTTAAAAAACAAACATAAAAAGAAAGAAATACAAGAGATATTATAGGTAATGTTCCTAAGCTACCCATATTTATGACCAACAATCCCGTCGAAATCAAAATTTAGACACATATATTGTTTTCATAGATAACAATACATAGTAGAAATAATAATATAATACAAAAACAATCACATCCCTAAGACCAATCCATCGGTCTTTCTTTTTCCAAGGCGGAAAAAAACATAGTTGCACACTTAGCCGATTCGGTCCGGACATACCTTTCATGGTACTAACATAGAAACAATAGACATACAATACTCGCTATGTTTCAATGCTAGTTGCACATAGAACCCACCAACCCCGTCGCGATCAAAATATCAAAGACCATATATATGTTTCATTGTGATTGTGTTCTCAGCTAAAAATAGGTAAAAGGTAGGGTGAAATTACTATTATTTACAAGAATATAATAGAAAATAATACCATACTAGCATAATTTTAGTCCTTGCCCATTGACAGTGGTTAGATGATCAGGACAACCATGTGGTCATTCCCATCCGCATACAGAACCATCATGCTAGTTTTGCTTAACAAGGGAGCCCAATGAAAAGAACATATCAAATGTTGGGCTTCTTCATGAACCTAGTTTTCAGGTAAGGTCAGATCATCTTATTGAATAGATATCTGAAAGAAAGCAAAGGAATGAATCGTTTTTCCAATTACCTTCTCTCGAAAACCATAGATCTTCTGGTTACCTTATCACTATTGAACACCATAGGCAATGCACCACGAAACGCATGGCCAGGACCATCTTAGCATAGATTTAGTAAGATCCGGTTAACCCCTCACATGATATTTTCGTGGAGGCATTTCATCAAGCAGCACCGACTCCTCCGTCGGCTGCTCCATTGGTAATATTGTGAGGCTCTATAGGCGGTGGAGGATGACACCTTGGCTAGTAACATCATGTCCATTACCATCGTTAGCAATAACTGCAAGCCCAAGCATGTGAGCTAAGTGGCCCGGGCTAGTTACAATTTGCAAGTGTTTGCTCCGCTATTTGCCATACTAATTGAACGACAAGTAAGAGGAATTTCATTTTTAGGCTCGTTGCATTGAATAGTAGTCAAATGGTATTATCATCACCTGGACAACGCATATGAGCATGCCCTAGTAGCATAATTGAGAGTAGCTGGTTCCATTGGTTTTATTCTGGGTTTTTCATTACTAGTTTTTATAAGTTTCTTTGATATCTTTTTTTTATGATTTCATGTTCTGGTTTCGTATGTTCTTTTTTATTAAACTCCAATGCATGAATATTTCTAAAAATTTAACAAAATTTCTAAATCCATGAATATATATTTATTCCACAAACATTTTTAAGATTCACGAACCTTTTAAATTCATGAAGATTAATTTAATTTACAATTTTTCTTAATTTTTTTTGAACATTTTCAAAATTTGGTAAAAAAAATTGTTTTCCCCCTCCCTAAAACTGTTTTGCCATACTGTCCCAAAGAAGGTAACTTAATATCGCAAACATTTAATGTTTCATGTGTGAAGTCCCTAATATTGAGCCCCTAGGCCTTTAAAAAGTTGCATGTATGAAGAAAACCAAAATCGCATCTTACTGCCTTTTTCGCTTTTGTCCAATGTATATTTCGTCGAACCATCATGGAAAGAGAAAAAGACAAGCGAAATTAGATCGGTATTCGTGAGCTAGAATTATATATGACCGTCCAACCCAGCCAAAAGTCAAAATATGAAAAACCAATATGTTTAATTATATAAGAACAAACAGCGTAGATATAATATAAAAAACATTCTCATTCCTATGCCTAACTCATCGATCTTTCTTTCTCGCAAGGTGAATAAAAATCACCATTGTCATACTATTAGCTAGTTCGGTCCAGACATACGTTTCATGGAACTGACATAAAAAAATAAGAGAGGTATTGTAGTGGAGCTATGATACATCCATTTTGCATCTGTATTTTTATTATAATGTACTCTTTATCAATGATATTTTGCACATTACAACTCCATTCTAATGCCTTTTTCTCTTCAATTTACTATTTCTATGCCACAACCACTTGGATCAGTATCGAGTCTTTGGACGGCCCAAGGCCTAAATTTCTATATGGTTATAACAGGGCTTTGACCCTGCTAGCCTGATAATATTCATGCGACAATTGGTCTTGAAGGGTTCGATGCTTGGCACGAGACACAAAACTTCCCCGTCCTTAGATTCCCTTAAAAAATCCCTCTAGAAATGTTCGCATCGATATTTTTGTATCTAAAATAAAATTTTCATGTTCTATTTAAAAAATATCTCCATGAGCTAAGTCTCCAGGCTTAGTTATGATTTGCAAGCTTTTGTTCAACTATTTACAGGAACAAAGCATCAAACAGGAGGAATATCCTATTCTGAGTTCATTGCGTACCAATATCCTATCATATTCATCACCCAGGACAATACATACGGTCTGGCCCAAGAACCGTACTAGAGCGTAGCCTGTTACATTGGTTTTATTATGATTTTTCCTTTTCATTTTACTTTCTTTTTAAGTTTTAGAAATATATTCTTAAAATCCTTCAGTAATTTAGTTAAAATTTATTATTATAAAAATGTTCAAGAATTTATACAAATTAATAAATTTTGAAAGAAATCATGATCTTGAATTTAGAAGAAACGCTCACTAATCCAAATATATTCATTAAATTTAAAATTTGTTATTGAATTTTTTAAAAACCTTCAAAATTTTGAATTATCCTAGCAAGTTTCAGAGATTTTTTTATGCATTTGAAAAAATTCATGAGTTTGAAGAATGTTAATGAATATTGAAAAACTCTTCACGAATTTGAAAATTTTCTGTGGTACCATAAATTCTTGAGAATTTTAAAGTGCTCAAAATAAGAAAAAAATGCTAATTATTGTAATAGATTTTTAGAAAATTGTAATAGATCTTCAAATTATGTTTTAATGGATTAAAAGAAGATCAGCCCATATTTTAAAAATATAGGCATGTCTATGCGTGGCTTTTACCAAGACCGAACGACGTCTCGCCTTTAGCATGATATAATGCGCTAGCCCGATATGGTCTTCTTTCCTTTGCTTCTTCTCTTAGTTCTTACTTATTTGCGTTTTTCAAAAAAAAATTATGTTATCTATTTATATATATGTTGGAATTATTATACATACTTTCGGAAAAAATAATAATTTACTTAGTTCTTAAAAATCATGAAGCATTAAATATTTTGTGAAAAACGTTTGTTTCTTCGGTTGAAAGGTAATGTTCCCAAAATTTTAAAAGTTAAACATGTTTTCAAATATGTTCATGACATTATCTTTAATATCTATATGGAAATATAAATATTTGTTTACATGATTTGTAAACTTATTGTTCCATTCAAATAAATTTTTAGAACATTTAAAAATATGCCCTTAGGTTAGAAATATATTTATGCCGCATTGAAAAATATATTCAGGCAACGTGCAAAGTATTTCATGTAACTTTTAAAAACATATTTTGTACCATTAAGAAAGGGTTCATGATATTTAATAAACATGCACATATTTGAAAAGAATATTCATGATATTTTTAAAAATCTACAACACGTGTAAAAATGTTATGTGTGTGTTAATGTGTTTCATCATTATGGTTTTTCCCCAACTTTGCTTTGGTTTTGGACCAAAGAAAATTTTGAAAAAAAATTGATGTGAAAAAATTTACGTGAGTGGCACAGATTTGCTTCCATGAGAGGCATGGCCGGGCCTCTCGTAAGAGGGCAAAATGCATTTTCTTTTTTCTACAACGAGAGACACGAATTTACTTCTCATAGAGGCATGGATTACCTTTCGCAAGAGGCACGGTCGTGCATCTTGAAAAGGAAAAAAATGTGTTTCTTTTGTTTTTTCTTTCATGAGTGGCACGGAATTACTTCTCGTGGAGGCACGGATTTCCTTCCACGAAAACGAAAAAAACACAAAAAAATTTCTACCACAAGAGGCACGGATTTACTTCTCCTAGAGGCACGAATTTGCTTCTGCAAGAGGTGCGACCATGCCTCTTGGAAAGGAAAAAAAACGCCTTTTCGTGGAGGCACGGATTTCCTTCCATGAGATGCACTGATTTACTTCTCATGGAGGTATGGATTTGCTTACGTGACATGCACGTTTGTCCCTCCCGTAAAAGTGGAAAACGTGTTTTATTCTTATTTTTCTACCATTAGAGGCATAGATGTGCCTCCATGAGGGGCATGACGGTGCCTCTCGAAAAGGAAAAAATGTGCCCTCGTTAGATTTTGTTGTCCAATTTTTTTTCATGAAAAATTAATTTGTTGAAACATATCAATATGGGACCTAGTTTTGAAGTTTTCAACAAAAGGAATCCAACGGTGAAAACCTTCAAGATTTTGACGCACAGTTTGAGAAATAAAATGATTGAATAAAAGAATCTACAAAAAAACAGAAAACTCCCAAGCTGCGTCAAGTGGCCTACATGCAGTTGGACACTTGTCGCAACCTAGTAAGGTGGGAGTGACCTTTGCAAAGAGTGCTCATTAACTAGTGATTTCGTACCCTCGTTAACTGTACAAGGCACACACGGTTCGATCGCATTCGTCCTACCAATCTAAGGCAACTGCCGTCAGAAGCTCATCTCGGTTTGTTGATCTGTTTCTGTCGTTTTTTCACATTTTTTTTCGTTTTTTGGGTATTTTTATTTAATTTATTTTTATCCTTCCTAGTTTTTGATCTGTTTCTATTTAGTTTTTTTTCCATTTTTTAATACGTGATTTTTTTTCAAATTCGTTTTTACAAGTCCATGAATTTGTTCATCATCTTTGTGTGAATTTATTTTTCAGATTCACAACTTTTAATATTTTTTGTGAAAATTTTCAGACTCGCAAACATTTTGTGCAATTTTGCGAATCTTTTCAACTTATGAACCTTTGCAACATTAATGATATGTTTACCAAGTTTTATTTAATTTTCCAAAATTCATGAACAATTTCAGATTTACAATTTTCTTGAAATCTATTGAACTTTTCAACTTATGGTCATTAGTCAACCGATCGAACATACAGAAGATCAATTTTTTTTAGACACAACAGAAGATCAACTAACTGAACGGTACCCCTTGCAAGAGCACAGCAAGGGTCACTTTTGTGGGCTGAGAGCATAATTGGTTCGATGCCAAAAATTGGCATGCCAAATTTTGGCAACTGCCAAATATTGGCTAGAGATTGGTTGCTTGCCAATTCTCGTTACCAATCTCACAAAAAGTTGCCAAATGTTGGAAACTTTTGGTTTTGCCAAATGATGGAAATGCCAAATGTTGGTAGCAAACCAATTATGCTCCGCCAAGTGGTGCGTATAGCCGCCGCCACGTGTCGCGTGTTGGGTACATCCTCTACACCTCACTTTTATATTATTTTTGTACATGATTTTGGGTTTTAGATGTGTGTTTTTTCTGGGTATTTTCAGCTTCTCGATTTATGCTTGTTTTCCCCTAGTTTTGGAGGAAAATATTTTTCCCACAAAAAAAGTTGTGCTTCCACGAGAAACACATGTTTGATTCTCGTGCGGGCATAGATTTGCTTCTCATGGAGAACCAAAAATCAGGAATTCAGGTTTTTCCACATTATATATGCCTCCATGAGAAACACAGATTTCCTTCTCGTGGAGACACAGATTTGCTTTGCCGAGTGCTTCTCGAAAAGGGAAAAAGGAAATTGTGATAATTTTTTGCTTCCACGAGAAGTACATATTTGATTCTTGCAGAGGCACAATTTTTCATACATAAGAAGCATCCTCGAAAATGGAAAAAATTGTGATCTCTTTTTTTACGCGATTTTTTTCCAGGAGGCACATACTTGCTTCTGTGAGAAGCACAGAGAAAGGAAAAAACAAGGATTTTTGCGTTACTTTTTTTTGCATCCACGAGAAGCATAGATTTGCTTCTCGTGGAGGAACATATTTGCTTCTCGTCGAGAAACATATTTGATTCTGTGAGAAGCTATTACTTGTGTTTCTTTTTGTGCTTTCACGAGAAGCAAAGATTTGCATCTCATTGTGGCAGAGACCTGTACTTCTAGAAAAGAGGAACAATGAAAAATATTGTGCTTTCCGCTTTGGGTTTTTAAGTTTGTCGAAACCTGTTAACGTGTGATCTTGTTTCAAAGATCTCGATGCGAGAAATCCAATGGGGAAAACATTTCGGGCTTTGAACACATGGTTCAAATGATAAAATGTTTAGAAAAAATGAATCTACAAAAAGGGGAAAACTTCTGGGTTGCGACTAAGTGTTGTACATGCAGTGCACCACTTTTCAGTGCCTGAGAAGATGGGAGTGACTCTTGCAAAGGGTACCACAAGACTAGTGATTTCAAACAAATAGGCGAGGGAGACGAACCATGCGAGCCAGTATCTCGTGTCCTGTGGGTTGGCCCACACGAGAGGGAATGTAAGTGTCATTACGCTGTTAACCCATAAGGTGTTGACTAGGAACTCTCGGGAAAATCAGCGGCAAATCCTATTCGACGCCTGCATGCGTCAAAAGGAGGAGCCTTCACTGAAGCAAGTCGCCACTTCGGCCGGCCCACGGACGGATTTCGTTCGCTGCTATTTTCCTTGTTTCTTGCGGGGTTTTTTTCGTTTTTCTTCTATGGTTTTTTTTGCTTCCAGTTTTTTCACTGTTTTGGCTGGTTTTCAGTTGTTTCGTTCCGGTTTTTTATCTTTCTATTTTGGTTTATTTTTACCCTTCTATTTTCTTTCTTTTTACTTTCCTTTTTCATTTTATGTTTCTGTTCTTCTTCTCATTATTGTTTATTTCTATAAAAAGTTCACCGTGTGTTACAAAAATCTTCAATGTATTAAGAAAAAGCTCATCGTATATTATGACATAGTTCACCTTGCACTGTAAAATTGTTCATTGTCTATTACAAAAATGTTCATTGTACATCATTAAATTGTTCAACGTATATTAGAAAATGTTCCTTATGTATTACAAAAATGTTCATTGTATATTATTAAATTGTTCAACGTATATTAGAAAATGTTCATTGTATATTACAAAAATGTTTTGTATATTATGAAATTGTTCAACGTATATTTGGAAAATGTTAACTGTGTATTTAAGTTTGGTTCATCATATATTAAAAAATTGTTTAACATATACCCATAAAATGTCCATTTTAGTATTTTATATTTGTTCAGTGTTTTTTTAAAGGTTCACTGTATTTTAAAATTTCTTCAACGTATATTATAAAAATGTTGAACGTTTTTTTAAGGATTTGCCCCTATATGTTCTACTTTGAGATTGGCGCTGCTGGTTAGCCTCACTGGATTCCAGCATGGGTTTTGTTTGCTCACATGTTAATGGGGCAGCAACGATTAATCGGCGTAAAAACTGATTAATCGGTCTAATGGGCCAATTAATCGGCCTAACAAGTTAACATGATGAATAGGTGCTATTCGATTCGGTCACCCTACGAGCAGCGATTAACTGGCCCGTTAACTGATTAACCGGACGAGTTTTTTAGCAGTGGGTCTAAGGAACTAAAACACACATTAATACATTGTGTTATAACAACTGATTTTAGACGATATTATCTCAAAGTGTAACAAACAAGTTTGCGTCAATTCAATATGATCGTTCTTCTAACGTTATACTCTCAATTTTGTTTCAGGGTCATTGTTACACTTAATGATATCCTAAGATCCAAAAAATGTGATCACCAACAATGCTTGAGTGGGTCTTAGAGGCAAGACTTGGAACCTATTTTTTACCGTTTATTATTTCACACATGCATATAAGTATTCCACTGAATCACATGTTCCGGGATCATAGCTGTTATAGCATGAAATATAAACTCTTAGATATGAACAAGGAAATATAATAATACAATATTATTGCCTCTAGGCCATATTTCCAACAAGGTGGGCTATGCATTTATACATAAACACTCCCCTCACATGTGGCCCCCTCAGGCCTAAACATGGACCAAAAGTGGGCTGCAACTTTTTGTCTTAAATTGCGCCAGCCGGGTCTTGAAACTCAAGACCTCTTGGCTCTGACACCATGTAAAACTACAGGCACCAGCCGGTTCACCCAAAAGCTCAAACTGATGGCGAAAGGTGGGCTATGCATTTGTACATCAACAGTTGTGAGATGACTCCATAGACAAAGTAAAACATGAATATACGATCCGACTAGTGATCACCATTTTTCCAAAAAAATAATATTGAAAACTAGCAAGCACCAGGTATAAAATCCTAGAAATTTGAAACCATTGCAATGAACGGTGATTGTGACCAATTCTTGAATATTATAAAAATGAGCATAATCTTGTATTTGAAACCAATGCAATTTACGAAAGCTATATTCTTGAATAAGCATATAGCTTTCATAGAAAGAAGTTTTCTTAGAAGGGATGAATTTGTGGCGTTACTATCACCTTTTAAGAAGAAAAAAA
>NC_057801.1:845566142-845566500 GCF_018294505.1 Triticum aestivum | reverse complement strand
CTCTGAATATTTGCTCCCAGGCTGATCCATCCAATATCTGCTCGGAATACACTAGGAAGCTTCATTGCCATGACCCACGAATCACATCAGTAACTTAAGAGCTCAAGTAATATGATACCTAAAAAATAAGAACAGAACAGCCGGGAGCCTGGGACGCGAATCCCAACCAAAATCCCGATCCCAAATCACGGCCAAAATTCGCAAAAATGATATGTCGACCAAGAGCAGTTCACCGCACAACCTTCCCGGCCAAAACCCCTACCCCAAATACGAACGTCCGTCGCGGAGCGTACGGCGCCCGGGCGGAAGCGCAGGCCCTCCGTCCCGCCGATTAACAGCTGACTACGAGCAGGGATGG
>NC_057801.1:845560856-845564736 GCF_018294505.1 Triticum aestivum | reverse complement strand
TTTGGACGAAAGAACCATTTTCCATTTTTTGAGTGCCCAAAAGGAGGGTTTTTTGTGAAGGACCTGCCAAATAATTGTTGTAAAATTAGACCAAATCATTTTTATAAAATACTAGGCCATATTTAATGCACAATTGACCAAATGGTTGGGTCTCAAAAGTTTTGATCCACCTCTAGTGAAAAAGACAATTTCCCGCCGATTCAGTTGGAAGCGGGCCAAATTTGAACTGCAGCTGCCTCATAGTTTGCTCTTTATTTTTTCCAAAAATCATATCTAGGTAAATAAGTATCTATTTAATCATAGAAACAACAAAAAATTCGAAGATTCAACCACTAGCTAGGAACGGTCAAGCCCGCCGTTTTGACCGCATTTTGAAACGGGCATAAAAAATTCAAAAAAAATCAAAAAATTGGAAAACCTTCGCATTGTGTCATTATGTGTGAACCAAGTTTCCAGGAAAAATAATAAACTTGTAATACGGTAATTATTTTAAAAAAGTGTTCTCAGAAATGAGCTATGAAGTGTGAAGATTCATGGCTTTCAAGCCAAATGATCAATCTTATGGCCACATTCATGGCATAGTTTGTTCAAATGATCTCATATTGTGCACAAGGGTGCATATTGGAATGGCAAACAATGTTGCCTAAGGAAGTTTTCTTTTTCTTTGGACGAAAGAACCATTTTCCATTTTTTGAGTGCCTAAAAGGAGGGTTTTTTGTGAAGGACCTGCCAAATAATTGTTGTAAAATTAGACCAAATCATTTTTATAAAATACTAGGCCATATTTAATGCACAATTGACCAAATGGTTGGGTGTCAAAAGTTTTGATCCACCTCTGGTGAAAAAGACAATTTCCCGCCGATTCAGTTGGAAGCGGGCCAAATTTGAACTGCAGCTGCCTCATAGTTTGCTCTTTATTTTTTCCAAAAATCATATCTAGGTAAATAAGTTTTTTTTTAATCATAGAAACACCAAAAAATTCCAAGATTCAACCACTAGCTAGGAACGGTCAAGCCCGCCGTTTTGACCGCATTTTGAAACGGGCATAAAAAATTCAAAAAAAATCAAAAAAATTGGAAAACCTTCGCATTGTGTCATTATGTGTGAACCAAGTTTCCAAGAAAAATAATAAACTTGTAATACGGTAATTATTTTAAAAAAGTGTTCTCAGAAATGAGCTTTGAAGTGTGAAGATTCATGGCTTTCAAGCCAAATGATCAATCTTATGGCCACATTCATGGCATAGTTTGTTCAAATGATCTCATATTGTGCACAAGGGTGCATATTGAAATGGCAAACAATGTTGTCTAAGGAAGTTTTCTTTTTCTTTGGACGAAAGAACCATTTTCCATTTTTCGAGTGCCCAAAAGGAGGTTTTTTTGTGAAGGACCTCCCAAATAATTGTTGCAAAATTGGACCAAATCATTTTTTAAAATACTAGGCCATATTTAATGCACAATTGACCAAATGGTTGGGTGTCAAAACTTTTGATCCACCTCTGGTGAAAAAGACAAATTCCCGCTGATTCAGTTGGAAGCGGGTCAAATTTGAACTGCAGCTGCCTCATAGTTTGCTCTATATTTTTTCCAAAACTCATATCTAGGTAAATAAGTATCTATTTAATCATAGAAACACCAAAAAAATTCCAAGATTCAACCACTAGCTAGGAACGGTCAAGCCCACCGTTTTGACCGCATTTTGAAACGGGCATAAAAAATTCAAAAACAAAAATCAAAAAATTGGAAAACCTTCGCATTGTGTCATTATGTGTGACCAAGTTTCCACGAAAAATAATAAACTTGTCATACGGTAATTATTTTAAAAAAGTGTTCTCAGAAATGAGCTATGAAGTGTGAAGATTCATGCTTTCAAGCAAAATGATCAATCTTATGGCCACATTCATGGCATAGTTTGTTAAAATGATCTCATATTGTGCACAAGGGTGCATATTGAAATGGCAAACAATGTTGCCTAAGGAAGTTTTCTTTTTCTTTGGACGAAAGAACCATTTTCCATTTTTCGAGTGCCCAAAAGGAGGTTTTTTTGTGAAGGACCTCCCAAATAATTGTTGCAAAATTGGACCAAATCATTTTTCTAAAATACTAGGCCATATTTAATACACAATTAACCAAATGGTTGGGTGTCAAAAGTTTTGATCCACCTCTGGTGAAAAAGACAAATTCCCGCCGATTCAGTTGGTAGCGGGTCAAATTTGAACTGCAGCTGCCTCATAGTTTGCTCTTTATTTTTTCCAAAAATCATATCTAGGTAAATAAGTATCTATTTAATCATAGAAACACCAAAAAAATTCCAAGATTCAACCACTAGCTAGGAACGGTCAAGCCCGCCGTTTTGACCGCATTTTGAAACGGGCATAAAAAATAAAAAAAAATAAAAAAATTGGAAAACCTTCGCATTGTGTCATTATGTGTGACCAAGTTTCCAGGAAAAATAATAAACTTGTAATACGGTAAATATTTTTAAAAAGTGTTCTCAGATATGAGCTATGAAGTGTGAAGATTCATGGCTTTCAAGCCAAATGATCAATCTTATGGCCACATTCATGGCATAGTTTTTTCAAATTATCTCATATTGTGCACAAGGGTGCATATTGGAATGGCAAACAATGTTGCCTAAGTAAGTTTTCATTTTCTTTGGACGAAAAAATCATTTTCCATTTTCTGAGTGCTTGAAATGAGTTTTTTTTGTGAAGGACCTACCATATATTTGTTGCAAAATTGGACCCAATAAATTTTATAAAATACTAGGACATATTTAATGCACAATTGACAAAATGGTTGGGTGTCAAAAGTTTTGATCCACCTCTGGTGAAAAAGACAAATTTCCGTCGATTCAGTTGGAAGCGGGTCAAATTTGAACTGCAGCTGCCTCATAGTTTGCTCTTTATTTTTTCCAAAAATCATATCTAGGTAAATAAGTATCTATTTAATGAGAAATACATGGTTTGATGGCGAGACATCGAGGTTTGGACGGTGGCTGAGGGCCCCAACTCTAGAGCGCGTAAGCTCACATGCTTGCCGCGTGGTCACCGCGTGACTGTGGCGTTGCCATGTGCTCTGGGCTTCCTAGGCATGTCTAGTGGGTTGGGCACTCCCCAGTTAGGTGCTAGGAAGAAAATCACAACATAAGATTCTCACGAGGAGACCGATCGTTGCTCAAACATGAATAAGCAGCCAAGTGTTTGATTTGCGGTACAGAAAATGCACATGGCTAATGGGCGTGAGTTTTGGCTGAGGATGATCAGTTACTAAGAAGACCGTCTTCACAAATTTTCACCTCAAAAGGAGGAGCCTAGGTGGTATTTGCTTTAAAAAGTACCACACTGGACATAAATACGAATGTTGAAGCTGGGCTCAAAATAATGAATGGATTGAGCTAGCATTTGGTGGAGGATGGTTATTTGGGCATAGGAAAGCACTGTAGAAAATGGATACCATTTGGACATGCCAAAGTGGTACTTCCTTCACAAAGTGCTGCTTTGAACAGAATAGGAAAATGAATATTTTCGAATTATTTTTGAACTAGGCAAGGAATGTTTTTGACATATTTGATGAAGATATGATCCAAAACATTTATGAGATTTTTTGGGAATTTTGGGAATAACAGAAATATAGGTTGCTTCACAACCTAGGGCAAAAACTACCACATGGACATGACACATAGGCAAAACTGATGAGATGGCGCCTAGTCATCACAACCCACCACAATTTACAAGGCTATGACCATCTATATTGGTCATTAACAACTAGAAATAAGGCAGCGGACTAGCATTGTTTGCTTTGTGACCATTTCGTGTAAGGAAATTACGACCTTTCTGACCAAAATGGTCGCAATGGTTTAGGGTTTGGAGCCCCCCGAA